>NW_027282201.1:0-76009 GCF_046629955.1 Centroberyx affinis | reverse complement strand
GCCCTTCTGATGTAGCCGTTTTCTCTTATCCTCTTCTCTGTCATCCTTTCCTCTCTTCCCCTGTGAATTTTGTCAGACAGACATTTACTTAAAGCCTAACTCTGGCCAATCTCAAGCTGGGCTTTATTTCCCCATCATTTTCCATCATATTGATCAAAATCTCATTTATTGTTTGACTACAGAGCTTCTTATGTCTTGCTTGCCTGGGTGCGGCTCTCCAATACAGTCCTAACGGAACAATGGACCCTCCCAAAATCAAAGCCAAAAGCACCCAAAGCATGTCTTTTCCGGCACATTGATTGCTTGGTCTGTACTGAGGCATGCTGGTTAAAAAATGTAAATGAAAATGATCTAATCTAATCTGTATTGGAGAGCCGCACCCTGGCAAGTGAGATGTAGATCCATAGTGAAGCAGATGACAAGATTTTGGTCAGGATCAATCAGTATGATGGAAAATGATGGGAAAATAGGGTCCAGGTTGAAAATGGCCGGAGTTATGCGTTAATCTCTCCTTCTTTTCTTGCATTTCTGAGTTAGCTTACTTTCTCTCCCTCTTTCCCTCCCTCCCTCTCTCCAGTGCCCCAGTAAAATCACCAACCAGCCCGGCAGAGAGTTCGGCAGCACGAAGGACTTCCCCGACTCGGTGCTGCAGTTCGCCCGCGGACACCCGCTGATGTGGCGGCCGGTGCACCCTGCGCTGCGGCAGCCGGTCCTGGTGAAGGCCAACATCCCCTATCGGCTGAAACAGATCGTGGTGGACCGGGTCGAGGCCGAGGACGGCCAGTACGATGTCATGTTCATCGGCACCGGTGAGTGTATCTGAGGTTTAGGTAGCCGAAATAGCTTCATCATGACTGTTTGGTTCTGACCCCTTGACCTTTGAACTTATGAGTCTTCCCTGTCTTTCTGCCTCAGACACTGGTACGGTGCTGAAAGTCATCGCTCTGCACAGTGGCAACAGCCTTGAGACGGAGGAGGTCACACTGGAGGAGCTGCAGGTCTTTAAGGTAAATTTATATTATTATTTCTTTATCATCCTCTCCATCCATCTCCCCCTCCTCTTGCTCCTCAGTCCTTTTCTTTAAAGAGGAGGGTGTACTGGAGGAGCTATAGATCGATAACATTTCTTTCTTTATCTCTCTGAAACCCTCTTTGTAATCTGCTTCTACTGATAAAAACCGATAGAGCCGTCCTTGAAGAAAAGCTGAGTCAAACATGCAAAACAGAATCCCAATTTTTCTTTTTTTCTTCACCTTTCTATGATTTTTTTCATCTTCCAAGTTCACTCTCCATCACATGGCCTTTTCACACTGTGTGAAATATATGAAGAATATTTTTTCATCATTGCAGGTGCCAACTCCGATTACATCGATGGACATATCGGTCAAAAGGGTGAGATGACATGACAGTAATTCCTAACGTTAATGCTCACTTCTCTAAACTTCACTGACTAAAGTTACACTAAAATCTGACACAAACTTACTTGTCATCAGTCTTATCCAACCACCTTCCTTATGTTTTATTTTATTGTTTGATTTATTTATATTATTTTGATTTGAACTGCACTAGTTTACTTTTAAGTCTTTTATCTTTTGTATCTCTTGTCTGTACTTTTGCACTTTTTAATTGTAAATCTTTTACCTTTACTGTATTTTTCTCACCCTGTAAAGCACTTTGAATTGCCCCAGTGTATGAAATGTGCTATACAAATAAAGCTGCCTTGCCTTGCCTTGCCTATTATCTTTATCATGTACAATAGCCCCCCCCTCACTCTTTGCCTCTCCTATCCCTCTCCCTGCAGCAAGCCCTGTATGTGGGCTCTCCAGCGGGCGTGGCCCAGGTGAAGCTGCACCGCTGTGAGACGTACGGGAAGGCCTGCGCCGAGTGCTGCCTGGCCAGAGACCCGTACTGCGCCTGGGACGGATCCTCCTGCGCCCGGTACCTGCCCAACAGCAAGCGCCGCTACCGCAGACAGGACATCAGGCACGGGAACCCTGTGCTGCAGTGTGTGGACCAGAACCTGAGTGGTGAGTGGGTGTAACCAGGACTACTATCCCTTCCCTTTTTCCTTCAACTGAGCATGCTTGGTTTTTTTCCAGCCCTGCTTCACATTCACACTCACACTTTTCCAGTTGGTCCGGGGATTCAAACCCCTTCCAGTGACAAGCCTGCTTCATTAATTTCTAAGCTACTGTCACCATGTTAAGTTTTTGGTAGAGGCCAAAAGACAGATATAGCAGATACTGGTGGGAAATTGAAATTTCTCCATAGGATGACTGGGCTAACTCTCAGGGTGAGGAGCTCAGCAATCCTGGAGGACCTTGGCATTGATATGTACCAATTTCCATATTTGACTACATCTCCCAGGATGCCTGGGAGATCTTGGGGATCCTCAGGAGGAGCTGGAGGAAGTTGATGGAGAAATTGATGAAGGAGTCTGGGCCGCTCCACTTGCCTGTTGCCATCGAAACCATGGCCCTGATAAGTGACAAGAAAATTAATAGATGGATGGCATCCTTCTTAAAATCTTACTCCAAATATTCTTGAGGAATATGGACTGTTGGCTCTCCAACAGTCCATATTCAATAGTCCATATACATAGGAGAAAGGAAAGGGAAAGCTGAGTTTGGATATTGGGTGGGAGATTCAAGTAAACATTACCGCTGCTATTGTCTCAGAGAGGACAGTGCCCAATGCACATACTGTAAACTATTTATCTCACACAGTGTGTGAATAAATTACCCCAGAAAGGTAGCACACACATAACTTCAGTGCCTTTCAGAAACCTTCTATCTCCAACATGTACATTTTAAGGAATTATGGAGTTAAGTACACCATTAACACTTTTGCATGTTTGACTTTTGATATTTATTTTATAACTGATTTTATACTTAATACACATGGGAGACAATATCAGCTGTCAGTTATGGTAAAATGAATTCAAAATTGTACTGTACAAGTTTTTTTCATGACACATAAGCATGATAAGCATTACTTCTTCCATTGTCTCCACTAGGACAGTGTTCTCCTTACACACTGTAAACTATTTAGCTGTAGATAGGAAGAAGGCCAGTAAGGCTCCACTCGTCTGTATACTGTGTGTGACTCTGTATTTACCTGATGTGCAGGGGAAGCTGCTATCGGACACGAGCCAAGCTGTGTTTGAATGAGGAATAGGACTTGAGTGTGTATGTGTGTGTGTATGTGTGTAAGTGTCAATGGCTGTCAGTGTATCTGTCTCAGGAGAAAAGCCAATGGGTGTTTTGTGTGGGAAGTCAGGTCTGTGTGTGTCTGCCAGACTATCCCAAGCTGTGTGAGACAGATGTTGTATGTGGGTGATGAATTAAATGTTATATCCTCAACAGCATGTGTGTGTGTGTGTGTGTTTACACTGTACACACACATGCATGTAGAACACAGTCTAGCACTTACTGTATACAACATAATGTAGATAAGATGTTGCATCTGGTCGTATTTTACGAGTCATTTGTGTTTATCGGAGAGGAGAAACCTGTTCCCAAAACTGCTGATTCTTGCTTGCATGTTCTCTCTTTCTCTGTTTCGCTCTCTGCTTCACACACTCACTCACACACACACACACACACACACACACACACACACACACACATGCACAGCTGTATACACACAAGACAGGCGCCTTTGAATAGATGTCATTTTGTGAAGTGCTGGAATTTGGGCCATATTTATGGAGAACACTCAATGAACTTTAACAACCCTGGCAAGAGAAGGCAGACAGATAGGAAGACAGAGTGATAGGTAGAGAGAGAGAGAGAGAGAGAGAGAGAGACTCAAACATGTACAGTACGTTGGCCATCATGTGAAAGGTGAGCACAAAGATGAGAGAGGGGGGAGTAGAGAGAGAGGTGGTGGAGAAGTTAGAAAGAAAGTAAGAAAGAAAGAAAGAAAGAAAGAAAGAAAGAAAGGGTGAAAAAAGTTGAGAAAGAGAAAAACAAGGTTGTAGAGAGGCAATAGAGAAAGGGTGTGTGTGTGTGTGTGTGTGTTGGAGGTGTGTTTGCTTACCTGAATAGAGGTATGGAGCTGAGGTGATGAAAGGTGTCTCTCTCTTTAGACCTCTGCATGACCCCAAGGGATTCAAGGTTTCTTGGTGTTGAGGTGTCAAGTCGCAGTTATGCCAAAATTCCTGGAGAAAGTTGTTTTCTTTACTGAGATTCATTCCAAATTCAGATATCCAGCATTTGTTTAAAATGACATCTATTTTAAATGAAGACTGACATGAAAATAAATCTCTTTATGGAATAGAATTGAAATTACTGTCTTACCACCTGTGTCTCCAAAAACTAAAATATCATCTGTATTTTTGAGGCATGACTTTCAGATGACAGCTTTTGCTAAAAATGGGTATGTTTTGGAAAGAAACCCTTCAATTCTAAATTCAGCCTCACTTTAAGAACATACCGTCTCTGTCCAGTGAAAACCTCATACAAAATGTCAACTGTTCATGAGCTAACAGTGTGTTTTTAACTTGAAAACCAAGCATTTTAGAGTTTATCCAATGGGTTTACAAAGGATTTCATAAGCTCAAGGATGATAGAATTTTCTCAACCCATAGATGTAATCCTTGAACTTGAGTTAAAACATCAAAATCAGCAAGATTGGAGTTACAAGGTCTGATATACTATTTGGCGGATGCTTACATAAATTTTAAGCATAGGTGGCCCCTAGGGGAATCAAACCCCGAGTTCAAATTAAACCCTTAACCTTGGCAGTGCGAGTGCTATGCTCTATCAAATGAGCCACACGGGAATCCTTGCAAACAAGAGCTCAAGAGCAGTGAAGTAATCAAGAGTCTTCAGTTTCCCTCATTTCCCCTCTCCCTCCCTCTCTCTCTGTTTTCAGGGGAAGACCTTGACGGGACAGAGGACCGGGTGGTGTATGGGACAGAGAACAACAGCACCTTCCTGGAGTGCGTTCCTCGCTCTCCACAAGCTACTGTCACCTGGCTCGTCCAACGGGACGACCGCAAGGAAGAGGTACGACGAAGGGAGCAAAGTGGGGAGGTTTGGGGGGGAGAGAGGTGAAGGGAGGAATGATCACTGTGGCCTGTGGAACCAGGTCTACAACAGAAATTTGGATGTATATTTGGCATGTGGCTGACATGTTTGACAACCATTTGACATATGGTTGAAATTATACAGCTATATTTCAAAGTAAAATGCACAATCGCTCTTTCTCTTGGGTAAGCAGTGAATTCCTTGCAAACCTTGACCCCACTTGATGCTAAAGTGTCACTCATTTTCTACCGGCCCGTGCGACTTAAACACAGCGTTGCAATGCCATTTTTCAAGCACAAAATTCAGCATGTTATTGTGGGTGCCCACTCCCACAATAATTTTTCATCTGTTTTGAGGTTAGATGTTGCTCTAAGCTTAACCGAGTGCCTCAGTCAGCCGTGTAAGTATTAAGGCATTACCACCCCTCTCCACTTCCCTGCAAATAAACATTTGGCTGCCACTCTAACTGACAAGGCTGCCATGTTTGTGTTGGCACCGAAAGACAGCGAGAGAAGTAGAGGGAGGGACTGAGAGAGAGAGGGGGGGTTGGAGGTAGATAGGGAAAGAGAGGGAGAATGAAATAGAGAGGGAAGGAGAGACTTGGGTGGAGGTAGGCTAGGAAGGAAAGAGAGAATGAGAGAAAGGGGAGGCAGAGAAAGAAGGAGAAAAAAAAAACAGTGACTGGATTTCATGCTACATTTTTCCAGTAGCCACCCAAGTTGAGAAAACAGCACAAATACTCAACTTTGCCTCCTCATTATCACTTCCATTCTCCAACTCACTCCTCTCATGCTATCCAGTGGTTTCATAGCTACAATTCACCCAAATTTCCATTGTTTTTCTTCATTCCTTGCTCCTTCTCCCCTAGTTTTTCTCAAATTCATGTCTTGAGGTTTTTTTTTTTTCTTCTCGTGGATAAGGCAGGAATAAGGCTGATTTACAGAGTATGGGAAACTACGAGGTGAATGTTCTGGTACAAATCAATCCCAAGGCATATGTGGTTATAGAGGAGGAACTGGAGCAAGAATCGGATACCTGTGGTCTTGACCAGTACTTACTGGGTGCACCCGTACTCTTTCTCATCTGGCTCTGCCTTCTTTCCTTCTGCTTTCTCCTCAAACTTGACTGGTGCATTTGTCAAAAGGCCCTGAAACACAAAACTATAATTTCTACTGCAAATAACAAATTTGTCAAGGCCAGTATCCTCTCTGCAATCATCCTCTCTCCTTTTCCTTTTCCTTAATCCTCCTTTTCCCTTACCTTGCGAGGCAGCTGGATTCGCGAGATCACGATCACGCGAGAATCCATATTGCCAGGCTTCAAGTTATGCGTTTGTGGCCGAACCACAGTGGTGCGGACCAATCAGCGTCCTGTGAGGGCAGCTGGGGGCGGGGCTTAGGCGTGGCGACAGCGAGAAGCGACTGTTCGTTCACAACAATGGCGGCTCCTAAAGAGGCTAGCGTAGATGCTGCTGTAACATCAGTTATTTCTGAACTGGAGAGCATTTCTTCACTGAAAGAAGAGCAAAGAACGGCACGGAAGGCTTTTCTGGATGGAAAAGATGTTTTCGCTCTTCTCCTGACCGGCTTCAGCAAGAGTTTGTTTATATGGTTCGTTGATCTGATTGGTTGAAGTTAGCCCGTGATAGACGGTGATAGACAGATGGTTCATCCAATCACCTGCCAAGTATTTTTTGAAAGTGCCTGCCCTTTTCCAAACAGTTTCCAATGACGACTTCCCAGATGGTTCTGTGTAACAAACCATGTGGCAAGTCAGGTTACCTTTTCCCTGCATCCTGTCATTATATGTAATAATATATCCTGTCATATGTAATATATGTAAATTATGCATAAAAACACATTCTCCCCCTCCACCTCCAGGTGAAGCTGGATGACCGTGTGATGCGCACGGAGCAGGGCCTCCTGTTTCGCCGCCTCTTCCGTCAGGACGAAGGCGTTTACATCTGCCGCTCCCGAGAGCACGGCTTCACGCAGACCCTGGCCCGCCTCACCCTCGACGTCCTCCAGGGGGAGACACTGGGCGAGCTGCTGGCACGGGACGACGCTGGTCTCTCCGACTCCTTCAAAGAGCGGTCAACGGGAAGTTACCGGGCCTGGCTGCCTTGCAGCGCCTACGGCAGGGGCGGGTCGGCGGGCCAGATCGGCCAGTCGCGTTCATGGTTCAAGGATATCATGCAGCTGATCGGGCCGTCCAACCTGCCGCACGTGGAGGAGTACTGCGAGAGGATGTGGTGCAACGACAAGCTGAGGAGGAAACACAAGAGCATGCTGGAGAAATACCGGCAGGCGCAGGAGAGCGCCAGGAAGGCTCGCAGCAAGAGCTCCGGGGAACGCAACAGGACGCCGCGGGATCTGAGCAGATGGGAGGAGTAACAAACGAGACAGAGCGAGAGAGAGAGAGGAGGGGAAAACAAAGGAGAAAGTGGAAGAGCATGGGCATAAGAGGAAAGAAGGGACAACGATTACAGTATAGGAGAAGATGAATGAGGCAGAGGAAAGGGTCATGTCCAGCATTAACTCCTAGACTTTGAAACTTTGGCACTTGGATTTGTGAGAATTAGGTAGACGTGAACAGAATATCTGTTTCAGCCTGTCATTAAGCTTAATGGAATTTTCATCCCACTTGATACACTCCTTCACTGGATTCTGTAAAATCAACATGTGTGCCTATAGGACAGGTGCTAGGGGTTGTTTCTGGATGTGGCCCAAAAAAGACAAAAGTGGGTTGCTTGTGTGGAGAGACGGCACAAAAAGAGCCTGCTCTTGAACTGAACTGATACAGATTGTTGTTGTTGTTGATGATGAAGAAGAAGAGGAGACAGAGACTCAAAACGGGGGACAACCTTTTCCCCTGTAACACTATGAGGATGCTTTCAAACTCTTGGTTATAAAGGACCCTTTCTTCCTCTCACACCTTTACCCTCACATTTTACTGCTACTCATACTGCTTTCATTTGTGTGTCATATTTCACATAACAACACGGGGCTTTCTTCTTTCTTCTTCTACTGAGAAAAACTTAGCAAACTTAACAAAGATTTAGAGAACTTGTGCATGCTTGTGGATGGACTTTAGCAACAGTAGAACCTGTTCCCATTATAGACACAAGCTATCCCAGCCTAATTGACTATTTGATGAACAGTATAAGTTGGCCCATATTGTAGTGTAAATTGTCTTTTATCACTTAAAGCTGCACTTGGCAAGATTTGTATGCAAAAATATATCTAAATTGCAAATTAGGGCTACAACAGAGAAGAGCATAACATTCCTACTAATTGAGACTGTGTAGATTTTCCCAAATTTATTTTAGGTTTCGGGTATCGACATTGGTGGGAAATCTTCTTGGCGTACAGAAAGTAACGAATTGAAACTTAAGAGTGAAATACAAAACTGTCTCCCCAACAGCACTGAGCGAACGCTTTGTCCAGAGAAATCTTGACTCACCGACGATGATTGAACCTGCTGCAAAAAGATATTTCCCACCATCTCCTACCCTACCAGTCCCTATAAGAAGAAGAAGTTTAGGTCAGAGGAATGGGCAGTTTATTAACATAACGCTCCATTATTTCTGGGTAATGAAGTCCTTCAAACGTTCGAAAAAATGAAACCGTTATCACCTGATGCCACTTGGGGTCGCCAAAGTGCGAATTTGCCTAGTGCGGCTTTAACACATTCACATTCCATTTCTTTTTCTCACGACCAACTTTGACACAAACACATTTCACACACATTGCAATCACTGGACTCATTTCCTTCCCACCTCATATTCCGTGGTCCATGTCTCTTGCCCTGCACTTGGCTTTGTTACAGAATGCTCATGTGTTATTTCGGCTCAAGTACTTTATCTTTTACAAGACAAAAGGAATGACATAACTGGCTCTATTTACAAGATTATCAGTGACATGGAATCCTGCAGTCACAGACATGCATACCCAATCAATGAAGCATACAGGCATGCATAGACACACATGCAGACACATGCACACACCAGTGCACATGCACACACCTACACGCACACACACACACACACACACACACACACACACAATACTACATAAACTTAAATCCCACTCACCCATCGCACTGAACACAGAACATATGCCTGACTAGCTCAAACTGGAACTTACCATGAGACGATTGTTGATGGTTCAACAGATTAAAGGCACATTGCTTTATTTTTATTGCTCTGGGTTGAAGTTTCCATTAAACACTAGCTAGAGATCAACTTCCCCCCTCTCCTACCCTTAAAGGGATATTTCACAGAGGGGTATTTTCATGTTTTAGGTGGTCACAGTCTGCCACCAATATTGGCTGCCTTGGCTTCAGGCAACTCCACTCACTGAAAACACAAACTCATTGACACAAATACAGAGAGGTAGACCCAGGCAATATAATTTTGCTCTGTTGCCCTTCTTTGATAATTAATGTTACATGCCTGAATTCTCATAGTGACAATGGATTCCCAGAGAAGTTAATATCTGAGGTTCACTGTTCAACCTATTACACTGTTAGGAAGTTTCACTTTCCAAAAAGTGAGAGGGGAAATTAGATAACCTGACCTCGCTCAATGTCTGTGGCAACCTCACCTCACACCATCAGCCACTAAAACTAATTTTCCCACAGTCTCTCTGTGTACTGTAGTCCTCCACTGACAATAGAGGGAACAATAGAAGGGGTCAACTGCAATGTTCGACTGTTCTGCTCTGTGTGCTTTGTCAACACTGGTTTTAAAACGGTTCATGGTTTGAACACAGAATTATCCACATCTTTATTGTCTTTAACTCTGTTGTTAAAATATAACTTTTACGGTTACTGAGGATAATTAACAGTGGAGACTGGAAAGGGGTTGAGGGTGGGGAATAAAGGGACAGGGGAGATACAGAAAAGATAGGCGTTGAATTAGGCGAGATAAAGTATTGTAACTTGGGGTCAAACTTGGGTTTATATATGGAAAAACAGCAAGAACAGAGGTCAGGAAAAATAGGCTGGGGGTGGATGTCAAGCCTGGGTTTGTCAACAGAGAGAAAAGGGAGTGACCGAGGGTTATGGGTGGAGGGGAGTGAGACATTTTGGATCTAAAGTAAAGAATAGGGGCACAGAAGGCGTCATTCAAATGGAATGAACTGAATTTTAGGGGAATTTGTTTATGTGAATAGAAACACTCACCTTAGGGTGAAATAAGTCTCGAGATTAAGAGTTGATATCAAGTGTATCACATATGTAACAGTTAGAATTAATACAAACAGTAAAGGTTTTGCAGTTGCATCACAAATCTAACAACCACATCTGGCACCATGTCAGTCCAGTGGAGAATCGGTTGTGTGCAGTTGATGGCTAAATTATGTAACAAAAGAGATATACCTGAAAAAAGATTGTTGTGGTGTGGGTGTAGGTCAATTCAGTGATGTTATAAGTAAAAGTCTGATAGGAAGATTTATTTTCAAATTTAGGTTGTATGCCACAGGATCCCATCTTGTCTTTAGCTCTTGCCCCTCTGGTCCCAGTCAATACTCCAAAGCTGTACGAGTTGCAGCTGGAAAAGAGTCAGCTCAGTTAACTTAAACCCTGTATTTTCAACTGATAGCAACTGCTAACTGCTACTAGACACTACTAACTTCTACTAATTATGTTAGCTAGTGTGCAAGTTATTTGTGTTAGCAACACAGTGATAGTTAGCTAAACAGATTCTATGGTTGGGTAACTATCAAGCTTATCTAAACACAAAATGGATCAGGGTGTCAGTGGTGAAGTGATCAGTTCCCAGTCAAAAACAGTGCAAACATTAACCGTGTCTATGAATTCTGTTGAGGGTTGAACGTTTGGTTCACAGCCATAGTTGTCTATGAGCTGTGGACCTCCAATATGGCCGCCAGAGCTGTGTTGCGTCATGTGAAAGCCCTCTATTAGGTCTATATATGGGAGACGGTTTTATTATTATTCTATTCTGGGATTCCCATTGTTTAAAAATAGTCAGGAGGCAAAGCTTACTCCAGTGAACTCATTGACTTCTTGGTGGCCTTCACGGCGTGTGAATTGCTTCTTAAAGGAGGAAAGAAAGGGGAGTAGGAGTGAAGATGGGGAGAGGGGAGGAGATACCAATGAAGAAGAAAAATAAAGGTACTAAAGCAAAAAATAACAGAGGTCTTGTGAATGCTGAACTCACAAAAGATGATTGAATCTCCACTGAAACATTTTCCCACAATCCATCAGTATGAAGTAACTATTTTGAAATGTGGCACATTTTTCACCCCTTTTTACAATGGCAGCAGCATACTTAAGCACATGTTTGACTCACGCACAGTTTATTTTCTTAGTTTGAGGATAGTGAGAGCGATTATTGCGACTCCACTTGGAGTGTTTTCTCTACAAATATTGCTTATGATGTCTATCTGGACAGAGAGTGATAGAATGAGAAAGGAGGATGGTGTGTATGAGAGAGAGAGATAGTTGGTGAAGCAAGACAGAGAGTTGCAAAACTTGGCTTATCTAGAAAATAATTGACAGAAGATTATTTTTCATTTTTCCCCAATGGTTCTTTTGTTTCTGACAATTTTATATCATTCTATTGTAAGAATTTGGTGGAAACAGACAAATAATTAATTGGTCAGGTACTGTGCTCAGTCACAAATTAATTTGTATTAATTTGGCCCATCATCATTTTCACCTAAACCAGGGCAGTATGTCCAAAAAAAGAGAGATTCTACCTAAACAAGGACACTATGCCTTACCAAATAAAAAATACTAATATAATTTTTTGATGCGGTGATATCATTTTTGTGCTTGAGCTAATGCCTATGGAAAATATCTCTGTATGATGTTGGATTATCGTCACTGGTGTAACTGGTAGCTGGGGCTGTAACTGTATATAGTGTGTAATATCATCTAAGATATACAAAATCCTCCAATTTACAGCAACTACTGTATCTCTAAATACAATCTCATAGCTACTTTAAACACTGGCCCTGCTTTTGCTAGGCAGTGTCCTGAGACTAATGCAACGCTAATACTGCAGAGAGATACAGCATATGAAACAAAAGTCACACTTTAGTATGAGAGAAGTTCTGGTTTGTGTATTACTGTACACATGTAAACATGTAATTACAAGTCGCAGACGGGAAACGTGCTGTTAGTGATAATATAAAATGTCAGTTGTCAGTTTTTGCATGCTTGCTAGAACATCTCAAGTAGAATTGTTTGGAAAGTGCAGTGTTAATGCAGCATGGATTCAAGGTGGAGGGGTTTGTGTATAGACTTTGTGGATCTTCCTGAAAAGCATTCACATGCGTTTCAGTTCAGTACCGGTGACAGAATGTGTGTACAGAGTGTATACAGTATTGCTTCTCATATTTTAGATTTATTCAGATGCAGTCCACCATATATAGTCGTGTTCAGTCTTGTTTTGTACTTTTAACTCTTATTACTTACAAGCTGACTAAAAACACAATCTAAATTTACAGCAATGGCCTGGGGTAGTGTCCAACTGTAATACTGTGTGTATTATTTTGTGTTATTTGAAAAGGGGTCAATCCATTCTTTGGGAAAGATTAAATAAAACACTCATCAATGGATCAGGTGCATAAATTGAGATACATCTTTCTATGAGAACCAGAGGAGTTTTAGTTACAAACATTTCTTAGAGGCAGAGCTGCTCTGGATGCTGAAATAATCTCATTGGTTGAGTTAAACATCAATGGGCGGAGCCAAAAACCACAATTTTTCAGTGTTTTCAAGTTAGCTAATTGGCAAACTTTAAAGGCAAAGAAGCAAGTCTCTACAAATATAAATGGCAATAACTTGTCTTTTTCATTCCTTCATTACCATGGCATTCATGATGTTGGAAGGTCAGCAGCTAGCTAACTAGCTTACCTAGCTATAGGCTAGTTTGGCTAGTTTGAATTTAGAAGGTCAGCTAGGCTAACTAGCTAACCTAGATAACTTAGTGTGGCTGGACTGCATTTTTTTCAGTTAGTAGCAGAGCGCTAAGCTTCATAATATTAGCTTCCTCCTCTCTTACCTCTTACCTTTTTCACTGGGCTTCAGTCCAACGTTACTTAGCCAGCAAAGCGGCAATTTTTTGGCTCCGCCCATCAAGGTTTAACTCAACCAATGAGATTATTTCTGATTTAAGAGTATCTGCCTCCGAGAAATGTTTGTGTAACTAAAAGTACAACCTGCTGTTGATAAATGCTGTATTAAAGTCCACTCTTTGTACAGGTGTATCTTTTGTAGTGTGTTTTTGTTGAACTATGTGAAAGTCAAGGATGTCCGGGTGGCTTTCATCTCTACTATCTTTTGGTTGATAATTGATCTGAAATTTATCATAATGCAACACTCTTCAGCTGTGGGTTTGATTAGACGTGTGGTGGATTAAAACATTTTTTAAACTATGGCTTGGGATCCAGTATGATCCACAAACAGTTTCCGGTGGGTCACTTTATAAAGAAGATTACTATTATGTTTCAACAAGCCTGGGTCCAAAAGCAAAACAAACATTTACTCAATATAGGTACCAGGCTGAAATGTGTAAGGACTTTTAGATTAAAAATCAACATAACTTGGTGAACTGTCCCTTTCTTGTACTGTAAAGCTGTACTGGTTGTGGGGTCTCTCACAGGAAGAGCCTAATTTAAATGTGTATTTATGTTTTATTTAAACGTCTTTCCTACATGCATGCTGTGTACTTGTATGCTGTTTAACAAGATTAAAATTAATGTTTGTTTTTCTAACATAAGAGGGATTTCTGACTGTGTTTTTGAAAGTCTGATTGAAGAAAGGATTGGAAAAAGCATTCTCCTGCTCGGTGTTTTGGCAGGACAAGACGAATGGCACCAGTGACATAAACAGAGACAAACACCATTGCCCTGAAATGAGCCACTTCTATAAACCATCGCCTTTACTACGCTGCAACCGAGACACGCTCTATTTAACGTCGAATCAACAACATGCAGACTGAACACCTGCAACAAGGCTATTTGGCATTTTATCTTAAATTGGAATAGAAACACACTCTTTCCCATGTCTGCTTTCTTTTATTTTAATTTGCAAACGTGTGGGAGCGTGTGTGAGTTTGTATTTCTATACTTAGGAGGACCAAATGCCCTTAGAAGGAAAGAAAGGTGAGGAAAATTGTCCAAAGTGGAGACTTTTTGCTCTTTAAGGGGTTATTTTAGGGTTAGGAGTTGGATTTAGGGTTAAGATTAGAATTAGGGTTAGGGTTAGGGTTAAGGGAATGAATGTGGTCAGTGAAGGTCCTCACAAGTATAGCAATACAAACGTGTGTGTGCCCGCATGTGTGTTTGTGTGTGTGTGACTTGCCTGTGTCTGTCTTTGGGTCAAAGAGTCAAAGAGTCTGTTTAGGACCAGGCTACACATTTGCAGGAGTATATGTGTTTGTATACCTGCGTGTGTGTGTGTGTGTGTGTCTAGATTTACAGAGCCAGCGTGGGCGAGTCCCCTCCATCACCCCTGTTAGTGAGCCTGACCATGCGTGTGATTGTAGGGTAATTGGGCTGCAACATCTGTGGAAAAGCACAGGAACAATGGCTGCTTGTCGCTTCAGCAAACAGACACCGCTTCATAAAACCCAAACCTACTACCAAACCCACTAAACAGCCTCACACCCTGCAAATTACTGCAACCACATAAACACACACACACACATACAGACACCTTACAGAATGCATATACACACACATTCTTGCACACACATCCACATATGCAAAGACATGCATATAAGCACAAAGACACTGCCAGATGCAAGAATACATGTAACCCCCCCTCCACACACACACACACACACACACACACACACATGCAAAAGTTCATACACACTACTATTTTCACACACTCTCCTCTCTATAAAACTCCAGAATGCCATCTCTGACGTCAGTCTCTGCTGTATAAAAGGCATTACAGTGGCCACAGTGTTTATACTGTCCACAGTTAAGTATGGGTCAAGCCTGTGGAAACCAGTTCTAACATCAACCATAGCAGAGGGCCCAAAGGACCAAAATCCACATAAGTGTCCCTGTTAGTCACACACACATACACCTGTACACATACACTCGGGTCCAAAGGCAGACAAAGACATATTAATTTACAAATTAACTCACACACACTGCAAAATATGTCCATGTCATTTTCATTTTTAAAATCTTATTTTACCAAAACAAAAGAGAAACATTCTGTCAATGGGGTGAGATAACCCAGTTTCATTGTTTCAGGAATTTTCTCACCCCATGAGAAAATTATTGACAAAATCCTTGAAACAAGTTGATTTGCATTGGAAACAAGTGAAATTATCTCACCCAAATGGCAGATTTACTTTATTTTGGGCTAAATTGTGCTCGATTTAATGATTTATGAAGATGGATATTTTTTTTCAGTGCATACCTTCACACACAATCATGTAGGATGGCTAGATACAAAACTCCAGGGATCCACACAAAGATGTGCACACACATGCACACATGTACATGCACACGCACACGCACGGATACACACATACACACATAACCCTAACCCTAACCCTAACAACTAACAGTTGGAATGTATCCCTATAAGCCTCCATGTTAGCCACGCAGCAGGGGTTGATGGGAAACCCAGCTGTTGTAGTGATATCACTCAGGTTTTAACACTGACGAGTTGAAGTAAACACTGAACCGAACTAAAGTGAAAACTCAACTGAACTAAAGTGAACTGAACTGAAGTAAAATGAAATTAACTGAAGTGAGAATTGAACTAAACTAAACCGAATTCAACCAAATTAAATTAAACAGAACTGAAAAGTGAACTGGACTAAACAAATTGGACCTGAACTAAACTGAACTGAACTAAACAACTGAACTGAAAACTGAACGAAACAAAACGAAACAAAACTAAATGAAACTAAACTAAACTAAACTAAATGTAACATAAGAAACGTGAACTGAACTACACTGAACTGAAAAGTGAACTGAACTAACTCTGCTGAACTCATGTCACTGTGCTGGGAACAGTGGGTTCAGACTGTGTCCATACTGGTCCTGTTGTACTGGTCTGACTGCTGAGCCTGGTTACAGTCTACATCTGCTCATTTAACCCAGCAGCCTCACTGAACTGCGCTAATGCACAAAGACCCTTGGCTTTTCTTCTAATGGTTGGTGTGGTCCAGTGATTGTGTGTGTGTGTGTGTGTGTGTGTGTGTATGTGTGTGTGTAGGTGTGTGTGTGTGTGTGTGTGTGTGTGTGTGTGTGTGTGTGTGTGTGTGTGTGTGTGTGTGTGTGTGTGTTACGGTCACACCTCATTAGGCAGCAGCAGGCCTCAGCTTCAACAGGTGTCTAGGTCGCTGCTCTCTCTCTTTTTTCTTTTTTGTCTCTCACTTTCTTTCTTTCTTTCTTTCTTTCTTTCTTTCTTGATGTCTCTTCTTTCTCTCTTTTGTCTCTCCCTCTTAACTCCTCTTTCTTCCTCTCTTCTCTCTTCCTCTCTTTATTTCTAAATGAATATTTAACTTTTTTTTAGGAATGTCTCTCCCTCTCTCTCTCTCTCTCTTTATTTCTAAAAGGAAAAAATTCACTCCTTTTTACACAAGGGATGTCAAAACAACAGACTAGTTCACATTCTCACTCTTGGAGAAAGGTATATTTCACTTTTTAGAGTGAATATTGACACAGCATTAAAGCACAGGTAATGTGGAAGTGCAGGTGATATTTTAAGGCTGACATTCTTTGTTTATCCACTTCACACATTTTATTTGTATTTGTGCTTATTTCATACTTTCATACTTCATACTTTTGTCACCCTATCACTACACCTCCACCTCAATGCATGAAAAACAGATAATGTGTTGCAACACATACCAGATGCAACAGCACAAACTGTATAGACAAAGATCTTTCTTTTTGATAAATCCCAAACACAACCACCAGCACCTGGCAGGCATAAAATACACAAGTGCTATCTCACAAACCTCAGCTCTGTAAGACATTTATATATACACACATAGACGTGCATTTACTTTTCAGACACACACACAGTCACATTAAACAACCCTTTTACACACACTTAATTGCTTGTTGCAGTGTTACAGGCAAACACACCCTGCAGTTGTTTAGCTTGCTTTTCGTATGCTTGTGGTTGCTTTTACTTGCGTTTTTATGTGCGCTTCAACCTCAGGGTAAACTTTACTTCAGACTAATAAACTTCCCTCTATCATTGTACATGATCATAAAGCTATAATTAATTCACGAAGCCCGGGATGCCAAGGTTGGGAAAGATCTCATCTTCGACTCAGTTTTTACTGTCAGCCATTATAACCGCTGTGAAGCTTTGTGATGGGATACGTTACTTCATGTTGAAGTTCATGTAGGAGAGCAGATTGGGTTCAACCTCCTCTCTCAGAATTTTTTCCATTGGGTATTTTTTGTTTTTAGAATTTATCATCTCCTCTATTGCGTCAATTCAACCACGCAGGAGATCGTTTGAGGAAAAAGCAGTAAATAGTTTTTGGTTTTAGGTTCTCCTCAAAATGAGCCTGTGCCTCCCAAATGTCTGCAGAAGCTCCTGACAGTTTAACAATGCTGTGTCAATAGAAAGTTTGTAATTAGGTGTTGTGGGTTTTACAATGAGATGGTGCAGCAGAGCAGTGAACAGGTGGCCTTTCATTCATTCATTCATTCATTCATTCAACCTTTATTCAGATCTCTGAGATCATTGAGGGTATACCCTCATTTACAATGATGCCGAGAGTACAGAAAAAACAACCAATGAGAAAACAAATAAACAAACAACAACAGAACACAGCCAAACACAGTTACATTCATGAGTGGGGCAGTTTGCAATTATGGTTTTAAATTGACCCAAATGTTTCAGTTTCAATGTATGTTGCAAAGTGTTCCAGGTGTGTGCAGCACAGAAACTAAAGGCAGTTTTCCCAAATTCAGAAGTAATATATGATGGCAAGTTGCCATTAAGGGCTTTATAAATAAAGAGAAACCAAGTTTCCAAATTTAACCAACCAAGCTTTCAGTTTAAAGCTGCACTGGGCAACTTGTTGGTGGCTTCACATGGGAACGAGAGGTAACTATTTGAATTTTGCAGAATTCAATACCTATAAATCCTGTAATGTGATGTCAGTAAACGTCACACAGCTCGCACATGTTTACCAGCCCAGCCGGTCTGTGATGCTTTACACCAAAGGAAACCAAAGAGACGAGAGGAGAAGATCTAACATTGGTGGTTTCTCTGGACGGAGCGCTGCTCACTGCTGTTTAGGAGACAGTTTGGATTTTGCTGTTAAATTTTGATTCATCACCTCCTGTGGGCAGAGCAGATTTCCCACCAGTGACCATACCTGACACCAGAATTTAATTTGGGCAAATAGAACGAGTCTACGGTGTCTCGATTCGGGGGAATGTGACACTCTTCTCTGTTGCAGTCGCGATTTGTGATTTATTTCAAGACGGGTGTATTTTTACATAAAACTCTTGCCTGTAGTGCAGTTTATATAAACGTCACCTTTAAATGATATACAGCCACAGCATGTAGTTGAATTACTCAACAGCTCTCTCAGATACTTCAGTCCAACAATACGCCTCTTTCTGGGCTTATCGCGGCTGGACAGAGAACCCATTATTTCTACATAGGAGCATGTGACATGTGATATGTAACCAAACCACAACTTTATTATGGTTGTAAATACTCTATATGTTTGAGATGTTGAACTGGGACTGGGCCGGGCTGGAAAGACCAGATCCTCTGCTTCTGAGAGACTGCGGCCCTCCACATGATATACTGTATCTTGACACGGTAATGAAGGGATTAGTTTTAGGCAGTCTGACTTATTGCTCCGTTATGACTCACTGCTTTCTGCAGGACTTCACCTAGTGGGAAACCCCTTTTGGATCCATCAGGGTCAAGATATTCATAATAGAATATTGCTGCATGTCTCCATGTCTCTATCACCCTTCTGAAATCCTAACAGACTTTGATGAAATGTACTTTATTGATGTTCTTTAGTTTGCATGATTCATAGCTCATGAGGATTTTTGAAGGATATAAAATAGTTGCCATGACTTTATACAGTTAAAGGATTATATAATCGGATTTGATTGTTTTGGTATCTGAAGAATACAATCAGCTTTGTGTGCTACAATTTCCATATGTCCGAAAGCTGAAAGATGATAAAATACTGGGCCAAAACATATAGCAGTGATGAAGTATGCGTGCCAGATCTTTGTTAGTTCTGTCTCATATGTTACTGACTTTGTTTGGGATCGCATATCAGCAATGCTTCCACTGCAGATTTGTTTGGATCTTAATTGATTAATGAAGCTCTATGGGGACTATATGTCTCAGGCATATAACATCTGATTTTTTACTCTTGGTGGTAATGTGCATTCTTCTTGTGTCTGTCTACATAGCTAGAAACCATATGGCATCTAATTTCCCTGTTTATACAGCTACGAGAAGATCTTAACAATCAGATCATCTGTACCACTGTAAATAACAGCCAAAGATCTATCAGAATAACTCTTTTGTTTATAGTTGTAATGAACTAAATGAGTCCATTTGGACAAATTTAATGCACTTAATGGCCCAATTTAATGGACTTAAATAACTTTAATTAAGTGCCATATTGATTATTTACCATTTAATGCAATTTGGGATTTTTCCAGCAGAAAGCCTGACAAGGATTAGTAGAGAGGAGGAAAACATAGTTTATTGAATAATGTGGAATACGACATGTTTATATTTATGCACTAATTAGGTGAATGTTTCAAGTTGGTTGTCCAGACAGAGGATGATAAATGTCTTTGGAAGGTGGTGAAAGTGAAGAAGTAGAGACAGAATGTGTTATGTTTTATGCTTTTCAGATGATAATTCACAGCCTTTCGCTCAGGCTGGTGTTTCTTTAACTACAGGCCAAAAACACACCAAAAATAAGTTGTGGGCCTGTTTCAGGTTGGATCCCCAAGACTCAGAGTACATGATCCTGGGCTCCAGCGTGAGATTAAATTTATTCAAATAATTCTTACACTCACAAATGTGAAACAGCTTTATAACCCCTGGTTTAGGGTAATTACATCACCTCACAGCAGTATAATTGCCTCTGAAGCAGGTTTCCCAGTCTGCCTGCTGGCCTCTGTCGGTCTACTTGATTTCTGGTTGACTAAAAACAAGTTTCCTCTCGCCTTTGGATCCTGCAGAGCCACCTTTGTTCTGGCTGTGATCGTACCCACTGGAGCGGTCTGCTGAACCCATTGATCCTGATTGGAGGCATGAAGTTGTCTTTTTATGTCTGGGTGCTGGAAAGCGTCAGCCTCACTCTGACTGACTGCAGGCGCTGCCCTGAACTGGAGGTGTTACAGTGTTATAATTTCTGTTACGTTTGTTTAATTTTCAACTTTGATTCTTTATTCAGTTTTGGTTAGTTTTTGGATGGTACTTGCTGGTTTTGGGTCGCTTATTTTTAAGGAGAGTGGGCAGTCCACATATGTTTTAGTAGTTTTTAAGTCTTATGTTAGGCAGGGAAAAGGGGGGAATTTGGGAAAGAAAAGAGTCGAGGAAACACGGGAGAGAAAGAAGTGGCAGATTCAGTCTGAGGCCAGTGGGGTGTAATCACACGCCAATCTCTAGACATACCGTATTTTCCTCTAATAGTGGCCGGTAGTCAATTAAAAGCTGGGTCTCCGATAATGGCCGGGGGCGTGGTCGACACGAACAAATAAAGGCCGGCCCCAAATAGCCGTGAATTTGCGATAGCTGCGACCACGTACACACACTGAGTGGCTATATGCCGCCAAAGGGTGGGGACATTTGTAAAGACTAAAATATGAGCAAATATACTTATCATACAGAGGGAATTAGAAATAAAGGTCTGTCTCTAATATAAGCCTGCTTCCAATAAAGGCCTGGTACCTTCTGCAGCTGAGGTAAATAAAGGCCCGGGCCAATATTAGAGGAAATACGGTAATTTTATTTTTTTATTTATTTTATTTTTATATTGTTCAGTTTCAGTTTTTGTTAAAGTCATAATTGGCATCATTTTCATATAAATAAATTAATGTTTTCCTGCTCTCTATCACTCATTGATATGACACAATAGTGATTAAATCCATACCCAGTTCATGAAAGTCTTTTACATTTTGTGTTCTAAACATCCAGCGTCTGGTAGCTGTTTTCCAGGAAAAATCCTCTGCTGCACAGGAAGTGATGCGTTTTGCATTTCCTGCAGCAGCAACAGCGGTTTGTTTGGAATAAACAGCAGAAGAAGAACTGGGTAGTTAGCATGAGCAGTGATAGCCACCAGAGAGAAAAGAGAAACTCAAACTGCATCAACAGAAAATCCAAGCTCCGCCCCCCCCCCCCCCCCCCGCTCCGTTTGATTGACAGGTAATCTCTGGGAATTCCAGTGCAGAAACAGCACAGCACTGTCGCGTGTCACCGCTTTAATATTCCTGGCCCTGCTCTAATGGCTCAGACATCAGAACATGGTGATTAAGGAGAAAAATCTGCAACTTTTCAAATCTAAAATCAAAAACTGAACAAAGTGTTGACAGTTGTAAAGCAGGTTGAGACCAGGGACCGACATCTGATCTAGTGTCTAGCTCTTCAGCTCTGTCTCAGTCTGATTCAACACGGCACTTCAAACAGATCCGCCCAACACCAGACAGTCAGGAAACATTTTCTGCTGTTGCCATTTACAGCTAATTTCTGCTCTTTCACTTTCCGTTCCAATTATTACAGTACTGTATTTGTTTAGTCAAGCTGGTTTTTTTTCAGGCCTACAGTTGGCACAAGACTAGTGCAACACTCCTCTAAAAGAAAATGATTCAGTAATTCTGTGTTTTTATGACTGGATCATTGTTTGTAGATACATAACGTGTTTTTCCACTGCAACTCTTTCAATATTATTATATAACCTTCCTGCACACCTGGTTTCAGGATCTTTTGGATTTGCTGTCAGCTCTCTTCCATCATGGCTGCAGGACTGTGCTCAGATTAGATTTACTTTAACTGAGGTTTTCAAACTTGATCTTTGGGATCCATATTTTTCAAACATTTCATTATAACCCAGATCCTATTTGTTATTTTTTTGTGCAAGACATCTTAATAAATTTGCTGCATTTTTGGAACACTAACCTTTAAGCCATGCTATATTTTATTCAGCATATCTGACATTGCAGGGACTTGGAGGCCTCAGAGCTGCAGGTTAAAAAGCTAGTAACTGTAGATACCAATTTCTGCAGGATGATTTGATAAAAAATTACCATCTTAATCATCCTGCAACTCACTTTTTGGGCCCTGAGCCAAGTTTTGAATACAACCGCTCTAGAAAAAGACACTTTTTTCCTTTACTTGTGCTGTGTAAATTATGTTTGTGTTCCTTTGTTACTTGGTAAGGAAACTCATGTTGAACGCAGCTCGTTAAAGGTGCATTATAAGTAGATTTAACTTGATTTTTGTCGGTTTTAAGTGAGAGAAGTGGCCACAATCTGGGCAGAAATCAGAAGATCAGTTCTCTGGTTGGAGGACTTTTATCACTACCAGCCGAATGTGACTGGGGAAATAATGAGCTGTGTGTGTGTGTGTGTGTGTGTGTGTGTGTGTGTGTGTGCAGGACAGGCATGACTGAGCGATCCAGAGGGAGCCGGCTGTAGATGTAGCGGCTCCACTTTGACTGATGAAGATTAATCTGCAGGGAGGGGGGGGCGGGGCGGTGGGGTGGCTGGGATGGAGAGATGTTAAAGTGATATTTCACTTCGGTAGAACATTTCCATTTTTGTAGAGCTTTTCCTCAAAAGGAAATCACCAGCGGTCAACAACTAAAACTGTGCGCTCTGGGGACCTGAAGTCAGCTCCGCTTTTGAAAAACAAGTCTGAAAATCATTTTTCTAGCAAAAAAAGGAAAAGTAGAGCGGGGTGACATTATTTCATTCTGTCACCATGGATCATGTTTTTCGAGAAATAATATTGACTTTGCAATTATAGATATTGAGAGCCAAGGAAAAAAAAGTATGAATGCCGGGAGTGACAGCCGATCTCGAGTTAATCGCTTCTGAACTTCTGTTGATGTGCTGCAGACAAATTGTTCTAAATCTGTCAAAGTAACTATATTTCATTGGAGATCTTCTTTATTAGTTGTTTGTTCATCTTGATCATGACGTTGCATCTTGTTTTAATACAGAGGCGTCACTGAGACTGAAGCAAAAGACCAAGTGAGTGAGAGAGAGAGAGTTTTCCCTGGCACAGCTCTGTTCAATGTTCCACCGCTGCACTGTGACTAAAGCAGAGAAATTAAGGCTAGGTTTACCAGCAGGCCAAGTGACCAAATCCAATTTTCTGATTAAATCCGATAGTTAGCGAGGCTTTCCAAATCCACTTCTACATGTGGCACAGATCAGATGTTTGTGTGTCCAGACAGAAGCGCGGCTAAATGGCACCCATGCATAAAACCGATCAGATGGTCCGGTCATGATATCACTCCTACAGTAACTTCCCCGAGAGAGAAGTACATTTTGACCTGCTTTTACACATAGTAAAATGAATTAAAGGACGTTACTAAGAGTGCAATGTGTGGCATTTTATCATCAATTAATCATTACATTCTGTCAATAAGTAATACCTAGGACGATCTTAATAAGTTTCCAATATCTATTCCCATGGACTATGTACTACAGTTATACATTTACTACTTAATTAACTCAGCCTAATTATGTAAATGTTTTCATTAACGTACTAGATGTTTTATAGATAATAGGCCAAACAATGTTATACTATTGATAGCTTGACACTCACATACACAAAACTTGTACATCTAAATTAATTTTTTTATTTTTTTATTTTATTTAATTTTTTTTTGAAGAAGAAGAAGAAGCCTGAGAGGGGGAATGGGGAAGGGGAACGATAGCAGCCAAAGTCATGTATGAATGAATCAATAAAACATTGGTCATAAAAAAAAAACACTGCATTTTACATTGTGAACCATCAAGTTGGATTTTGTGGGAAATCTGCTTTATGTGTGTGATTGCTTTACAGCACAAAACAGCAAGTGGATGCTTTTCTTCCTGAGCAAACGGAGCTAAAGCTTTCAGAGTTTCTCCTAACAGCAGATGACGGAAGGAGAGAAAGACCGATGGGAAAAAAAACCTTTGACTGGAGAAGTGAAGATCGTCTTTGTGAAAGGAAGCACTGGGGTTTATGGAAAATGTGCTCTTACTTTTGAGACTAGCACTAATAATAATACTGGTGTGAGATAGAGGCTACCAATCATCTCAGCCATGGTCTCATTTGTTTATGGTAATTATACCGAGGTATCACA
This sequence comes from Centroberyx affinis, assembly GCF_046629955.1. Taxonomy (NCBI): domain Eukaryota; kingdom Metazoa; phylum Chordata; class Actinopteri; order Beryciformes; family Berycidae; genus Centroberyx; species Centroberyx affinis. The sequence continues at coordinate 51,658 of NW_027282201.1, read as the reverse complement.
ATGAATTTAATAATAATAAACTTTATTTGTATAGCACCTTTCATACAAGAAATGCCGCTCAAAGTGCTTTACAACAAAGAAATTACATGCACCAAGTGCTTCACATAAAACTTGATAATAATAGCGAAAATAAGATAAAGATGAGAATAGAATACATAGAATGCATCTTCACATGAAAATAGACATAGAATGAGCATAGAAACAGGGATAGAATGCCATAATTAATGTAAAATAAGATGGAGAATAAAACCCACTTGATAATAATAGTAAAAATAAGATAAAAACGAGGAATGCATAACATAAGATGGAAAATAAAACCCATTGAAAACAAATAAAGTTAAAAAATAGAGTACATAGAATGCATAAAATCAAGTAAAATACAACATTTTAAAAGAAAAATACAACATTTTAAAAGAAGTACAGCAGTGCATAAGTGCGTAACACTGATTTATTGATGTTTAAAAATTCTATATGTAGCACCTTTAATCTACAGAGTGGCGAACGAATAGGTGGAGGCATGGAGGGAGGAGAGCAAGAAGAGATGGATAGAAATAATGAGAGGTGGAGGGTGAGAGAGGTGGTATATATAGAATTGAGGAGATAAATAAGGCAGAGGAAGGGGGAGAAAGAAATGTATGAAAGGGATAGAGGGAAAGGAAAAGTGGAAAGAAAGAGGACAGATGGAAAGCAGGGAAATTAAAGAGTGGAGTGAAAAATGTAGAATAGAGAGATGGAGGGAGAGAAAGAGGAAGTTGAGGGGAAATGAAGGAAGGATTGGGGATATTGGAGATATGGGAGGCTTAGGGATGGATGAGATTCAGATAAATGTGTGTGTGTGTGTGTGTGTGTGTGTGTGGTCATTAATCTAATATAGATGTTCGGCACCACTCATCCCATGAGAGAAAGAACAAGTTTTTCATTCTGTCACAAACTATTTAGGAAACTGAAGTGCGGCTGTTTCAGGCATCTACTGCAATCTCAATATTACAACTCATTTCTCTGTTATTATCTTACATGACATACAGAACACACACACACACACAATGTTCATGGTTTCGCCCTCACACACACAAACACACACACACACACACACACAAACTCAAACACTACATGACCCACTTTCAGCATGAATATGTGTATTATTATCTGTCATTATTCAGACCAGCACCATTTATCAGTCCTCAGCCCTTGATGTTACTCATAACCACAGAAACCTCGCTCTGCGTCTTCATCATGCTGAAGGTCTGGTCATGGAAACCACAGACGCCTCGCTTTCACTGCAGCTTCAAATCTGAATTCATTCAAATGCTTTGGAGAAATTTGCATTGTTGTTTTTTTTTTTAAACCAGCATATAATATAACAACCTGACTTTTCTCAAAAAGGGAGCGGCACTTTATTGATTTATTAACAGGATAACCCCTTTGAGATGGCATGAACAATGTATCATCTTGTTTTCAAGTGGGTCCCATAACAATATAAGATTACAAAATTTTCTTATAGCAACAAAATTATACAGTGCAATGAGACAGCGACAGTGTGGTTGAATCTATCGCCATCAGACAGAATCAGACCCCTACTTATGTTTCACTTCTTAGTATACTTTGGCTCCACTGTGTTGATACAGTGAGAAGAACCAGCTGATAAATTCTGTGCTTCCTGACAGTTACACAATGTTCACAGTGCAGCATCTTGGTTGATGTGTTGTTTTATTCTGACTGATTGTGGCCGCGATGTCAGAGGCTCATTGCATCCCTGCAGCGGTCGGCAGCTAAGTTTTGAACAGGCAAATCCTGTGTTTTTTGCAGCTTTGGCATTGCCTTTCATAACGTTATATTGTTTTGATGAGTTAACAATGCTAGCTAGCAAGCAGTAATAAGGTAGCATCATACTATAAAGGAAGGAATCTCTGTCTGTGTGTCCTTCGCATATCTCGAGAACCGTTCGTCCGATCTACTTCACACTTGGCGGGTGTATTGCTGGGGACCCAAGGACGAGCAGTGTCGAGTGTGAAGTTGTTTGGATGAGCGGTTCTTGAGAAAGATGCAAGCAGCAATACCGGAGGCCAAGCAATCGGCCCGTTCCGAACAGGCATGTTTTGAACGGGCACTGCACTAGTTAATAGAAAATTAAAGATCCCCGGAAGAAGTACAATGCAGCTTTCTCCAAAACAACTGAAGCTGGAGACCTGTCTTCAGACTTCATAAAATAACAGAAAATAACTATAAAATGGCGATTTCAGCTAAATAATGGTATAAATGTCAGTCTTTTCAAGTCACTTTGGGATCTGTTGGCTTCAAGAGACTTGGAGTATGCTGGGAGAGCTGCATGGAGCCATTTTATGGTTATTTTCCGTTATTTTTTAACGGTCTCTGGCAACTTCATTTGTTTTAGAGAAAGCTGCAATGTACTTCTTCCGGGGATCTCTGGGACTGTTGTATGGACTAACAAACTTTACCTGATTTTCTACTGGCATCGGGGTGAGTAGATGATGACTGAATTTTCATTTTTGGGTGAACTATTCCTTTAACATGAACCCCTATGACTGTTCTCCAAGTGTCATTTTTGAGATGCTTATTCCTGTCATCTTTCACGTAAAAGTTGTAGAAAACTTGGAAGCTTTGAATGGCTGGAATCAACTTCTCCTCCATTTTACACTTTTGAAACAAAATCACACAGAGGGAAGCAATGAAGTGCAGACATCTGATTGGCTGTCGGCGGCCGATGACTGACAAAGGGAGTTCAGCTGTGGCCAACTTTTCTCAGCTGACAAGTTTGTTGACTGTCAACACTTTGTCTGAATTCTGCTCAGCTCTATAGGAAATTAATGGACTTCCAGTGACTTGTTGATCTCGCAGTGTGAATGCAGAGTTACAGCAAGAGGTTTAGACTGTCATCAACTCCCTCAGACCTTCAGATTTCCACTCATATCTATCAAGTCACACTGGGTTCAGCTCCTCATTGTTAGTGACCATCTCCCTTACACTAACTGATCCCCACAATAGCTAATGTGTCAGTCATGGATCCAGTTGAAGTGTCCTTAAGCAAGACACTGAACCCCAGCCTGCTCATGCATCATAAGTCACTCTGGATAAGAATGTCAGCTAGATGCCCAAAATGTAATGTAATTTACCACTGACGTCAATACAGAAACTGGATTTATTGTAATTTTTACCATGAAATACATCTATATTGTAATTTACTGTCTATATAATTCGTTTCTTTCAAATAATTGAGAAAAAACGGGTAATTTACCCCCATCCATGCCCATGAAATCTGAACATTTTGTACTCCAGTACAAAATCTGGCTTTGTTCCGGGGTTGTGAAAGATTTCCTATGTGGGAGATGTCATCTGTCAACAGTAAAAGACAAAAGTGGCCAAAAATATATTTGTTATAAGATAAAAAAAGGAAATAAAAGAAGATTTGTTAAAAGATTTATTATGTGCCCCCCCCCTAAATCTCAAGTGACAGTAACATGGAAAGTGGAAAAAGAATATTGTAACTTTTGCCATAAAAAGCATCTGCATAATCACATCCACTTCCACCAGCTAGGAGGATTAGCCTGTCATCAGCTGATCCCAAACATTAGACCTCATTTCCAATTAATGAATAGTGACTCATTCTGCAGGCAGATTTTATTTATTTAATCGTAACAGCAAAATGATTTCCTGCAAATGCTTCCCTGCCATTCAAAACCTCACCCTTTAATGGAAGTAGATATATTGTTGTAACATTTGCCATGAAAAATACATTTCTATTGCCAAAAGATTTCCTGCTTGACATCATTTGTTTCCCCAAAGTCATAACAGCTTCTCGCTGACAAAGAAATCTCAGATAAAATCCATATTTCTTGCGTAAAAACACAACCGCAAAGCCAAACGCTGTCCTGTTTTGTGTTTTCTGGCTCTCTTGAGGATGTTTAGTGACGATCACAAAAGAAACAATTCCTCTTACAATTCCTCATAATGGAGACAGACAAGGCAGCTGTAAAATCAGAATTAGAATCGATTTTATCACCAAGTACAATAAACGTACGGGAAGAGTATTGACACCCGACAGGAGGACAACAGCATCTCACTTACTGTACAAACAGACATACACTGTATATAGTCAGGATTGATATGCACATTTAAAAAGATTAGCAAGTTTTTTTTTAGCATTGTAGTCCACAGTCCTACAGTGGAACAGTGGTTCTCAACGTGGGGTCTGGGGACCACCAGGGGACCTTGAGGGGGTTCCAGGGGGTCCCCAGCAAATTGATGAATTGTTAAACTTCAGCATTATTTCATTTAGAAGCAGTTAACACAATTAGAGACTGTAGAAGAATGACTATTTTTTTTATTTTATTTTTTTGACCAATTTTTTTTATTTTTTTTATTTTACTTTCCACAAGGTTTGCAGGTGTAGATCAACGAGTGATCTCTGTCAATAACATAACATATAGGTATACCTATATCGCACTAAAGCAATGCAATTATAACTAAGACAGTACAAGATACAGAAAAGTAACAGAAAGCATACACCTGCACCTTTGGTCGCTCCTTAACCCTGACCTACCCCATCCCCATGGGTCTTTCTCTAAATTCCACAACAGTATGTTGCAAAATAAAAAAAATAAAAATGTATATCATGGTTCTAGCTGCGTTGAGTGCCTCCTTCCTAGCCTTGAGCATAACCTGGCCTGCCCCGTTCATCCTAGCAACAGAAAGCTCCATAGATAAAATCTCTATTAAAGAGTGATTCCACTGATGAATAGAAAGAGTGTCTCTCTCTCTACCTACAGTACAGATAGTCATAGAAATCTGAACAAAATCATATCTAACAACAAAGATATTGTCAGATATGAGTCTGAGAGACAAAATCTCATCAAATGGGGGTCTATGGCTCTATTGTGGACTAAATCAGGGTCCTTGATATGAAAAAGGTTGAGAATCACTGCAGTAGAAGACTTCAAACCTGCATCAATCCTGCATATCTCCTACAGACTCAGCTGTCTATACATTTTCACATATTCTAATATACAATACGGGATAATATAACACAAAACTCTGTGTATGCTGTATACTCAAAAACATCTGAGCTAAACAGAGAGAAACATCTGAGATAAATTACTTGCACATTTTTGTTGCAAAAAACAACCACCACCAAACTAAAAGATTTAGTATTTTACGTCATTTTGCTCTCTGGAGGCTGAGCGGTGAGCGTCACAAACACCGGAGGTCTGATCAGACTACAGGACAGACTGAGCTGTCATCATTCACTGGCTCCTGTTCATAGGAGCAAGGGGCAATGAGTTTATCTTTTTTGCTCATAAATGCCCTATTCTTCTGTTTCTTTCATCTTGTAATGTGAAACCCACATGATACTGACAAAAAAAAAAAAACTAACCTAAGCTTCTTTTGACTGTAAATCATCCAGTTGAAAGCGGCCCAGCTGCTCTCTGGTCCTTCCCTAATTGTGTTGGCTGGCTCAAAGTCACCAACTGCATCATTCTTTCAGGGATTAATCACATGTTTTGCATGGAAATCCTTTTTTTCTCCTCAAGAGTTACTAGTAACTGCAGGTGTTACACAAATGTAGTGGAGCAACAAAGTGGGATCTTAGCTTTAAAATATAGAGGAGAAAAAAACTATTAACGCCCCAAGACCAGAAACAGTTAAGTACAGCTCAGGGAAATCTGTCTTTAAAGGGAAAACACCAGTATAACTGAGTACTCAGTCGCTACTGTGAGTGAAGTTCTCATTTTCAGTGAAAGTTTTTCTTATTTAACCATGACCAAAACCTTAACCTAACATTAACCAAACTGTTTTAGTTGCAAAAACCTAACCCTAACCTTAACTGAAATTGTTTTACTTTGCCTAAACTTAACCAACAGCTAACCTTTTCACATGAAGAACACATGGAAATGTTGTGTCCTGATTTGTGCTGTTGTAACATAATGCCTTACTGGTGGAGGAACATATTCCTCAAATTATTTGTGTCCAGAACAGGTAATCTGGGTTTCAGAGTTTGCGCTCATTTCACACATTTTTATCAGACTGTGTGGATTTCTGGGTGTTGAAGTTAACAAGCACAGATCCTGTTCAGACCCACGGCGCGTGTTCAATTCTATGCACTGAAGCACTGCAACAGGGTTAAATTAACGTTACTTAAATACCACAAGGTAACGTCACCCAGCATTAAAGTCTGTATGGCAGACGAGTTACTGTCTGCAAATCCCCGTTATTGACTGTGGAATGTTAAATTTCACTTTTGTTTTCACACCGGGAGACTCTGTGGATTGAGTTCACATTGGGGTGGGGGTGGAGGGCGGCTTATATCATCTCTCCCATGCAATAAAAAAGTACAAAAACATATATAAAGCTCAAACTAGATTCTTTTTTTTTTATTAAAGAACACCTTTGCAAAATAAAGTGCATAAACAGAGTCAAACATGTCAATTCAACACTGCATAACAAAGCTGTTGCCGTTCTTGCACTTGAAGTCGGAGAAGTCCCTTAAATATGGCCAGGGATTCACCTCATTTTCCTCAAGTTCATCCTCAACTCCAACCAAATCCGATGGGGTTTCAGTTTGATTTAGGTCTGCAGAAGTTTTTTCTAACACATCCGTCTCCTCCTCCGTTATTAAGCGCCAACGTATTCTCGTCGCTGTCTGACTGACCGTCGTTCACCTTCTGGCGCTGCAGTTATCCAGGGCCAATAGATTGGACAGTTTCTGGCGCGCAGTTCATAGAAAACTTGGGGAAACTTTGGATTTCTTTTACTCTGTAATGGAAGCGATTTAAAATGTAGCTAAGTACATTACTTCAAACAAAATATACTTAAGTAAAAGTAAAATTACTGATTTAAAACATTATTCAAAAAAGTACAAGTACACAAAAAAGCTACTCAGTTACTGTAACAAGAGTGATTGTAATTTGTTACTTTCCACCTCTGCAGGCATGACGTGATGCGACATCAGGCACATTAGAGATCCATTTAGATCCATTTATATACACTGATTATACACTTTGATTTTGCGCCGCTGTATGGGAAACATCTCACAGTCAAAAACGCCCTCTAGAGGCCATCTGATGAAGTGCGTCATCTCACTAAGCGTTACCTGACTGACTGACTGACTGACTGACTGACCTGAATTTGGCTTGTGATGCCCTCGGCTGCACCATGGGAAAAATGTTAAAACAGTTGCCTCTTGCTGCCATTTGGAGCCACCAGCATGCAAAGTTACCTGGTAGATTTAAGTATAGCACTTAAATATTACTTTCCACTTGCTGTATCTTGCCAAATCACACACAGGACATGCCTGGTTTGACTGGTTTTGAAGAATATACTTTAACACAGGACTGGTGAACTTTGTCTGCTGAGGATTCAGATTGAGCGAATTTTGTCTCCTTTTTCCTGGAGCCGAGCCATCGTTTATGAAATGATGATTCACGGCTGGAGTTCACGCGAACTTACGTACACCAACCAGATGATACACTCACTGTGTTTTGTTATTATCCTACTCAGGACATGGCCTGTCATCAGGAAGGGCAGATGATGCTGCATGGGCCTGTAATTTACTGGCATTCCCATGATCCTTTTCAGCAAATAACAGAACATTATCCGAGCCACGGACAGATGTTTGTTGTAATGCAGACGGGAACATGTGTTTTCATGAGGTATTGTTGAAAGAGTCACCCTTTAGGTATTGTAAACTGATGGAGAGGGGGGTGGGGGGGGGGGGGAGAGAGAGAGAGAGGGAGAGAGAGAGAGAGAGAGAGAGAGAGAGGGGTGCTGTTTTTACATGGAGCGGAATAAACAACTGAAAGGAACCTGAACACCTGGTTCTTTAAGGCTGGAAGTGAACCATACAACACACACACACACACACACACACACACACACACACACACTAGCACAAATGTTAACTGAATATTCCTATAGGAAGTGTCTGGTCAATAACACAAGTATCGCAGGTTGTTTTCTTCCTGTTGAGGAACGCCGCTGACGTAGGATTGGTCCGTTTCCAGGGCACCTTGGTTTTGTCAGAGGTAATGACCGGCCTGAGAGGACTGGCCATGTGTGTGTGTGTGTGTGTGTGTGTGTGTGTGTGTGTGTGTACTAACTGTGTGTAATAACTGCAGCAGCTGTACTCAGAACAGCACAGGCACCTCTGCAACTGCCCACCTGAGACCAAACCTATTCATACTCACTTTATGAAGGCTGCCAATACACCTAATGCTCTCTCTCTCTCTCTCTCTCTCTCTCTCTCTCTCTCTCTCTCTCTCTCCTTCAGTTAATTCCACAAACACACTCTCTATCCCTCGCTCTTCCTTCTTTCTTAGCCTCTTGCTCTGTCACTTTGCTTCTTGCACAAACTTTTCCTCACACACACACACACACACACACACACACACACACAGCGGCTCAATCGATTTTCTCTCTCTCACCGTGTCAGACCACCACACACACACACACACACACACACACACACACACACACACACACATAAACACACCACTGCAGTGTGGGAAAGCAGTGAATGATTAGGCCTGCTGTGTGTTTTATTAGGGATTAACCCTCATTTACTCTGTGTAAGCAGGGTTAATTGATTCTGAAGATATGGGGGAAGTGATGCGTGCGTGTGTGTGTGTGTGTGTGTGTGTGTGTGTGTGTGTGTGTGTGTGTGTGTCACAGGAAGTGTCCTGAGTGAAACCCAGTAGTCATTGAGCTACTTCCTTCCTGTGGGTTTTGTCACACCTTGACCAAAAGGAAGTTACGCTCCCTGCAAGCTTCATGCGGTCTGACCGAGGCATTGTCCACAGTAGGCCCGGCTTCCTGTGTGTGTGTGTGTGTGTGTGTGTGTGTATGTGTGTGCGTGTTTTACCCAGCTGTTTGCTGGCTTACGCAGCTCAATTTACAAGCAAAACAATCATTATTTTATGAGGTATAACTGATTGGATTTTATCCCAAAATGAGAGTTTCATCCCAAAATGTGGTTTTCACCTGATGCATGTTATATGATAGTTAATGGTTTAGTGATAAAAAAAAGTAATAATATAATAATCTCTATTTATAGAGCACTTTTCAAAATCCACATATACAAAGTGCTTCACAAAGGCAGCAAAATAATAATTAAAACAGACAAGTCATAAAATCATCAGGTTTTAAAAGAAAACAGATAAAAACAATTTGGTGTATAAAAACCAATACAGTGCAGGAAAAGATAAGAATAGGAAAAGAAAAACATTTTTTTAAAGGAAATAAAAGACAGTTCAAAGGAAATTAAAACTCAAGTAAAATCAGGAAAGGCTCTCCGATAAAAGTATGTTTTAAGAAGGAACTTAAAGGAGATCACTGACTCAGCCGGCCTGATTTCCTCGGGCAGATCGTTCCAGAGCCTCGGGGCCCCGGCTGCAAACGCTCTGTTCTGGCAAAGGGAAAACTTTGTCATGAACAGAATGTAATTACAGCATTTACTTTGCATCAGTTAATAGTTTAGTAAACTTGAATACATTTATTCACGCTGTAGTTAAATTCAACATTAGTTCATGCATTAACTACACTTATAAATTGTTACCAAAAAATGTGTCCTCAACTCTGACAAAATGACTGCTGGCATGAAAACCACATCTCACTTTTGAAGATTACTGAAGTTATTAGTTATTTTGAGTCCTTAGTTATAAAATAGCTGTATTTCAGAGAGTGTAATGATTGTTCTCTTCAGATATTATCCTATGGGAATCAGGTAATTTTTGCTTTTGGCTTGCCCAGTGTGTTGAAATGAAACACACTTCATTGAACCCAGGTTTCCAGTGTAAGGAGGTGATGTGAATGGGGTGCGATGGGGGGGGGGGGGGGGGGGGGGGGGCTTTATTGGCACAGATTATTGAGCTCAATAACAGTCTGCCACCAGAGCTGCTCTCTGCTCGCACACACACCTGACATAACAGACTGAGAGACGTCTGCAGGATTTACCATGGCATCACACCAGTCCGTTCATTACAGTCTCTCTCTCTGTCTCTTTAATCCATTGTTGTTGGAACTCTAATGAAATGTCTAGTGGTAATTGGAGCTAATTTGAGGTATGTTTATGTCCACAGTGTATTATAAACTCTCCCATACCGGTGGAGACTGTCTCGGCACTTCGGTTGATCATAAACAATCCTTTGACCCTCTCTCTCTCTCCCTCTCTCTCTCTCTCTCTCTCTCTCTCTCTCTCTCTCTCTCTCTCTCTCTCTCTCTCTCTTTCTCTCTCTCTCTTTCTTTCTTTCTTTCTTTCTTTCTTGTGTCCAGGTTTTTGTTTTCTATAGAAACAGTTTTCTGTAGGAGAGTGTTTGCGTTGTCAAGGTGGTAGGCTTCCATCAGCACAAATCAAAAAGTGGTCAAAAGTGTGTGTGTGCGTGCGTGCGTGTGTGTGTGTGTGTGTGTGAATGATTGACTATGGTTAGTTAGAGGGAGCCCTGTCTCCTTTGTGTCAACAGTCTTTCTAACTCGCAGAGGCTAATCACTGAGGTAATTACTGTTAATTAGGCTCATTAATCATTAGACCTGTCACTCCGTTTCACTGCCTGGTAGCTAAGTGTGTGTGTGTGTGTGTGTGTGTGTGTGTGTGTGTGTGTGTGTGTTTACTGTGTGTAGATGGTTTAAAGACAGAGAAGGTGGGGTTAATCATATTTCAAATACCAAATTATAAATACAATTATTTCAAAAGAGTGATTGAAAAAGCCTAAGTGAATGAGAGAAAGAGTTTTCCCTGGCACAACTCTGTATAATGTTCCACAGAACATTAGGCCAAGGCCAAGTGACCAAATCCAATTTTCTGATTAAATCCAATAGTTGGCGAGACTTTCCAAATCCACTTCTACATGTGGCACAGATCAGATGTTTGTGTGTGAGTCCAGACAGAAGCACGGCAAAATGGCACGCATGCATAAAACCGATCAGATGGTCCTGTCATGATATCACTCCTACAGTAACTTTCCTACAGAGAGAGAAGTACATTTTAACCTGCTTTTACACATTGTAAAATGAATAACAAATATTATAAACATCAATAAATCATTACCACATATATTTTGAGGCATTAGTATAATTACTGTGAATAAACAAGACCATCATCAGGAAGATTGTCAGCCTCTAAACTGCATTTTACATTACGTGGCCACCTGGTCGGATTTGGAGGGAAATCTGTTGGATTGCTTTATGGCAGAAAAGAGGAAGAGATTTTACTTTGCAAGGAATACACAACTTTATTCCAGTTACACTTTTCTAACTGAATAGTTTCAACTACATATTAGCTTTCCTTGTCGGAATGCATTTTAGGCGGTTTATGGGAAATGCAGTCTCAATGTTTATTTTGTATTATATTGATGTTTTGAGAAGACTCTGCATTTGTAAATGTATTATGATGTGTGCATGAGAAATAGACACAAAGACACAATACCCTTTTGAATGGCAATTCAGTAGGTATAATTTGGATCCTTATCTAGCAGTCAACATCAAACCAATACATTCTGTAATCTTTTTTAGGATCAGTCTTTGCACAACACAACCCAATCAATAAACTTTAAATGATTAATAATGATCCATAAAGTCGGCAGTTAAATGGTAGTAGTCACATAGTTGTATACATAACTGCATTTGATGGTTCACTGTTTGGTTTGAAACATGCCAGTAAAATCCTGAAGCTTCAATGTGGCTGTAATTCTCCAACGACTTACAGCAGAAATCAATTAGTATATACTAGTATACAGTATACTGTATATAATAGACTGTATACCTCAACTTACTTAAGAGATCAATCCCTGCATCCCACAGCTCAATCAGTTTAATTACACTCATAACAATTCATAAAGTCAGTAGGGGAGACAGTGGCATGCTAGAAGTTACATACAAACTGCATTTAAATGGTTCATTTAAACTACTTTACATTTAGCATACACTATATATTTATTGTACTGAGTAGCTAGGCAATCACAGGAATACACATTCTCCTGTTTCCTCATTTAGAAATCCAATGTAAACACACTTGTATGTAGTATATGCATTGTTTACTTCATGTAGCGAATGGAGTTGAGGCCTCAATGGCATCATTTCCACTGCAGCCTGGATGGTAAACATACACTTATACTGGTGAGTCAGTGGGTGATGGTGTGCTCACAACTTTTATTTTGCACGTCATCACTTTTTTCTCCCATCTATCCAGTCAGTTTGCAATAAATATTGTCTAATTAAGCTGATATGCCATAAAAATAGTCTGATTTAGATTTTTGCGTTTGACTTTTACCGGAGAGGTTGTGATACAATTTGCATTTACCTATTTTGACACCAGAGGAAGCATATTACTCCACCTCATCAAAGGCTCAATACTTTTTGATACAAACATTTCATCCTTTTAGAGAAACCTTTTCTTAACCTTCAACCTAAACTCGATTTTACATCAGTTGAAGAAAGGAGAGTGAAAATGGCGCCAAAGGGGGCTTAAGTTTACCAAATTTGCTAAATGACTTATAATTTTGACGTATTCTGTGATCATATTTCATACTCTTTGGACAAAATGGCGTCTTTATAACAGAAATTCTATTATAACGACGCAGATTAAAGTGCTGCATTTAACGGTTATTTGAGTCTCTGTTTAACATTGTATTGAATGGCATGGGAATGACTCCGTTCTCCTCTTTTCTCATTTACTGGTGTGACGAATTGAATGTAAACAGGCTGGCATGTATAGGAGGCATTAGAGTGTGTAGTGGGGCTCAGTGGGGTTGTGTTACATACAGACGCCACTGTGTGCCACGGCAACGTTTAACCCTGTTATGATAAACTGCACTGTATGGGGAGTGTGTTCGCTTTACTCAGCAGGGGAGAAGGGGAGGGCAGAAGAGGCACCTGCATGGCACACACACACACACACACACACACATACGCATGTACGCAGACAGAGAAAAAGATATACTATGTACACACACATACACATATATGCAATGCACAGGTAAGCTGGCACACAAGCACACAGGCATGCATACACACACACACACACACACACACACACACACACACACACACACACACACACACACACACAATGGCTATTGGTACCTAGTAAAATCAACCTACGGAAATGAGCCCTCAATTAGGACCGCATGGACCAGTGCAGAGCCATTTATACACACACACACACACACACACACACACACACACACACACACAGTAAGCCTCCCTCCCAGTGGGTAAGGCCATTGGAAACACTGGGGAACTAATGGGTTGCCAGTTTGAGTAATATGGACCCAATTTCATTTCCTATGTGTTTATGACTGGTGACCGCATACTGCATTCATGCATGTCAGTGTTTGTGTGTGTGTGTGTGTGTGTGTGTGTGTGTGTGTGTGTGTGTGTCAGCGTCTCTGAATGCTTAAACATATGTGAATGTTTTTCATGTGTAGGTGCATTTCAAGTGCTCTCACTTATGCGGGCAGGAGTTTCTGTGTGTGTGTGTGTGTGCGTGTGTGTGTGTGTGTGTGTGTATGTGTGTGTGTGTGTGTCATGTTGTATGTTCTTATCTGGGAAAAGTGGATCTGGGTTCCCAGCGCTGACAGGCAGGTCATGATGATATTAGTATGAGGAATGTGGGTCAAAATGTCAGATGGTGGCGCTGATATGTACAGAGGAGAGAAAGACAGAGAGAGAGAGAGAGAGAGAGAGAGAGAGAAAGAGAGAGAGAGGGCAGAGGAGAGAAGATTAGAAGTTTCCACTTAAAATTCTATTAAAAAATGTAATATAATCTTTTCAGCTTTTAATGAAATATATAGGACTGAAAGAGAAAGAAAGCAAATATTTCATTTCAAATACAGACATCATAGAACTCCAGCTTTTTACATGTTTGCTGAACAGTTGCTCGTTCTCACAGAAGCAGTCCAGTCCTGCAATTTAGTTTGATAGACACAATGCATTTTGGACAGACTTCTACAACAGATGCCATTTTTATTTGACCTGCTTTAGTCCATCCTACTATAAAGCAAGGAATCTCTGTCTGTGTGTGTGTGTGTGTCCGTCGCATATCACGAGAACCGTTCGTCCGATCGACTTCACACTTGGCAAGTGTATTGCTGGGGACCCAAGAAAGTGCAGTGTCGGATTTGGTGCAATTTGGACACGCGACACATTCAATATTAATAAACTCTGAATAAACAAGTGAACAGCGCTCTGTGCACCAGCGGCGCGAACGGGCACTGTACTAGTACAGATGATTAGGTCATCTATCAAATGATCTAGGATGTGTGTGAACCTTTACTCTTGACATATGGCTTAAAAAAAGAAGCAGTCATACACACTGACTGTGAATGTGCCGATGTCTTCCTAAGGAATACTGAAAAAGTTAGTCCACCATATTCTTTGAATTATTTCTGGACCGGACATTTCTCAGCTTCAATCTAGAGTTATTCATACATGTTGAGAAACAGTTTGAAACAATTTTATGCAGGAGAGAAATAAATTGTTAAATGGTCAAAAAAACTGCAAATAACATTGTGGACTTCAATACACAAAGTCACGAAAGTAGTATGAAAAAAAAAAAATACTTGCTCATATCAATAACTGCTCATGTATCATGGTTCTTACGTTATTGCATGACTGCCACCATGTGGTTGAAAGGCAAATGACACTATTTCAGTTATTCATGAAGAATTCAGAGTTTTAAAATATATATAATATATATCTCTGTATGTGATTCCTTCTGTACAGGTCTAAATTATAAAAATTGAAATGAAGCAAGCCTTTTTTATTTTAAATTTTCAAAATCTTTTTTTAGGTGCAGACCATCTTCATTCTTTGAAAATGTCTGACTGTCATGTTAGAATTACTTTGCTCTGTGATTTAGAAGAAGCTCAGCAGATAAATGCAGCATAACAGATATTACCTCTGAACACCATAACAGATACATGACTCATAATTACAACTGAAGTATACAAACACTGTGCTATTAGACACAGTATTGTTAGAAAGTGGGTTGATGCGTGATCACTGTGACTCGACTCGATGGACAGTCAAACACTGACATTAACTAAACCTGAAATATGCACTGACTGCTGGTATTTTTGTTCTTGCATACAAGCAATACTATTTATGTAAAAATATGACAGAAAACAGAAAAAAATTGAAATATTACAGTAACACTTGATAATAAGGGTACAGGGTACACCCTTAACAGTTAACTAGTAATCATTTACTAATGGTGTCCATGTTAACTAAGGTATTAATTTATACATTATTTAATAGTCATCTTTATAAACTATTAAATAATGTAGGCTATAAATTAATACCTTAGTTAACATGAACACCATTAGTAAATTATTACCAGGCACATTAGTTAACTGTTAATTAATTAAGGGTTAGTTAATGCGTATTAAGCATTAACTAACCCTTAATTAATGTACCCCATTGTAAAGTGTTACCAATATTACTTTTAAACCACGACAGAGAGAATGAAAGAAGCCCAAACGTGTGTTGAAGTAACTGGGTATTTTTTATTGTGTTAATCAAAAACAATCCGAACACGACAATTCACAAAGACCTCTGGGAGTATTACAGTGCACCACGTTAACTTTGGCCTTCGACCTTTGAACTTTCACCAGCAGACCGCTCGACACACACACCGCCGCTCCTTAGCCATTATATACAGAGCTCTCCTTTCCCCCAAAACACACACACACACACACACACACAAACACACACACAATCCACAAGCACATGCACAACAACATACTCTCTCTCCCTCTCTCACATACATACACACACACACACACACACACACACCTCTCCTTATGACTTATCATACAGGGGTGCGTCACATGGCATGGGATACAACAGGAGTGTTGATTGGAGGGCTGTGTGAACAACAATGACTCTAATTGGACACTGGATTCAGGAAGTGTTTCCCCACTGGTTGTAATGTACAAAACAAAAACAGTCTTGAGGATGAGTCCTTCTCAGCAGAACATGAAAGGTACAGATGTAAATCTACATTTATAAGAAAAATAAAAATCCACCACAACATATCAGCTTATCTTTGCACATAAATACATAGGAATAATAATAATATTCAACATTGTGCTTTCTTTCTCTCTCTCTTTTCTCTGCTCTTTCTCTCCTCCGCACCATTGTCAAACGCATATAGCCACTAACATTGGTCATGCAATTTCAAAAGAGCACAAAACAACAGCCGGCTTAAAAGGGAGACTCACCCAAGTTTGACATCACTACCAAAGTAAAATGGCCTCTTATTAAAAGAAAAAGTAAACTCTTTTAGTGAATTAGTAGTCTAAACTCAATTAGTTATGTAGTTTTACAAGGCTTATGGAAATGGGGCATGTGTAGATTAGGCTGCATCTCCCTACAGTTAAACTCATTTTTTATTATCGCTTCTATTTTCCTTTCATCTTTTTTGCAGTGATTCCTCAATTCCTGGATGTGATGTCAAATTGCAGAGTTTCCCTTTTACAGACGTCAGTCAGTTCAGTTCAGTTCAGTTTAAAGAGTTAATTACATCTTTATAAAGCAGGTATATAAATAACAACGACAATGATTCCATACATCTAAAATCCACTCACGGGCCTAGTGTGTGCTGCCTGCTGGGATCAGGCGCTGCTTTTCCAACAGTATCTTAGCATTTCCCATCATCTTATCACAGAACCGGATGATCTTAGAGACAGTTTTTATGTTTTTTTGGCACACATTTCCCTGTGTGAGCTAATGAACACTCCAGTACCAATGTCAGCTGTCAAAAATACCATTATTGACATCATTTTTTTTGCATCCATAGTTTGAAAATCATACTTATAATGCATATACAAACTGAAACGACCAAGATAATGTCATTGTATTCCCTGCTGTCTTTTTGCATAAACCGATTTTGCAAATGAAACATCACTTTTACACCAAGATACTTTTGAGAAACAACAGCTCAGATTCAAATCCCTGGCAGCAGCACAAACTAGGCCTTGTATCCATCATAAAAGGGATATTGAAATTTCATGAATGTAAAAACGTAAAGGCGTGTTTTATCTTACAAAGCCAGCTGTTTTCTTTCACGTTGGATAGACTATGATATGAAGAATACGTCATCGTACCACAGGTAGGCGCTTCAAACCGGGCCTATACACACAATGGACACTGGGGGGCAGGCTACACACACCATGTTATCACATAGAACCAACAAATAGGGCTTCTTTACAGATAATACACACAGAGAGAGATGGGACTATAGACAGAGGGAAGGAAGACCTTATCGTCCTTATTGTCCAATAGAAGGAGATGACATTGTTAAGCAGCAAATGATAATGATATTCGACTGGAAATGACTGTAACGCTACATGAAGAGTGATTATAACAGTGTATAAAATTAGTGAAAATGCATCGTGAACAGCGCAGAAGAACAGGCTTCTGTCTGTGTGTGTTTTACCGTGTTGAACGAGGAGTCACTTGTCCGTGTGCGAGTGAGACCGACGCGCTCGGTCATCTCAAATATCATTTGCATATATCTATTTATCACAAACAACATATGCAACAACAGTGTAAAAGAGCAAAGGAGTAGAAGTACCGCTTAGAATACAAAAATCATAGTTTCACTCATAAATATCATGCTAATATACTGTACTGTAGCCCAAAAGCATGGGTTGTCATACTCGGAGTCCACTAGGGTTTGCTGAGAAAGGGACGCATCTCTTTCCCATCTTTCTCTCCCCCACTTTCCTCTCTTCCTCCTCCTCCTCCTCCTCCTCCTCCTCCTCCTCCTCCTCCTCCTCCTCCTCCTCCTCACCATGTTAATGCTTCATAGTCAAATCACCATATTCACAATCCCTCCTTATATCCCCGAATGGAAATGTGGAAAAACATAGAACACAGCCTGGGAGTTGACCAATAAATTGTGAATTTTAGTGCTTTTATGGGTCATGTCAAAACTCTTTTTTTTTTCAAATTCTCAGTATGACATTTGTGTGTTATCTTTGTGCAGAAAGATACTGCATAAACTGCATTTTATAAACTAAAACATGTTCATATAATAATAATGCAGGTTTTACTGTACTCTAGGGTTCATATTTGTTCTGCAATCACGACATAGAGATTTACTCCTTTCTCTGTGTAAACGTCTGATCTTTCTCTCATACCATGGAATGCCAGTAGTTTTTCCACCCCCTCCTTTTCTAGTGGTTTGGACCAATAAAAGCAATATAATCATATCCGGCCAGATACGACTGCTCTTGAACCATGACTGCATCGTACTGTGTGATTCACTTTGCTGCAACACGCCTCAATGTGCCTTAAAGAAAAACCTACTGTGTAACCAGTTCTGCAACATGCTCGTCTTTGCCACAAGTTTCCCCTTCGCCGCACACTTTGACAGCATCTCCACCTCCATCATGACTGCATCGTGTCATATTATGCATACAAAACCTGTGATATGTGAGGATACTGGAGACATGTGCACATAGAGTACCAGAGAAAGTGGATCAATCCATCCAGTGTGTGTGTCTGTCTGCATGCTTGTGCGTTCGATATGTGTGTGTGCCCATTTCATCAGTTATACTGCATGTGTGTGTGTGTATAATAATCCAACTCCATTATTCCAGTCATAGGCCATTAACTTTCCAGTATATTCCAGTTGATATGTTGACATGTTTCACCATCCTTTCCCACTTTGTTCAACACTTGAATCCACCATTTTGGTCCGTTCTACAGTGGTATGAGGTCTTCAGCTAAGACAAGCCTTCGGGAGAGTTCATCCATACAACTTTGGGGGACAGTTTTTGATCAGGGGGTGTAGTGGTGTTGTCCAATGAGGAGGCGTTTACACTGTGAACCACCATCCACATACAGTTTGTGTCACTGGTAACTGGGCTAGCATGTAGGAAGACTCTTAACACCCAGAGAAAGACGTGGTAATCCTGGACTGTGAACGCACCGTCCATGTTTAGTCAGTGGCAATGGGGATGATAGGTGAGTGTAAGCTTTATGCCCAGAGAAAGAAGTGGGTATATTCCCAAATACCTGCTTATACACTCAACTATACTAGTGGAAGAGAGTAAAGGGGTCGTGCAGAATCAGTATGGGCAGTAAGGCAGTACATGCAGGGGCTTGGCCAGTGGTACGAGGATTGGGGGATCGAGGGGATTTGGTGACGTTGGTTGGGGGGGGAATCTGGGTAGAATATAGTGGGGGCATCCGTAGATAAATATACACAACAGAGGAGGTGCTGTGTGTGTGTGTGTGTGTGTGTGTGAATGTGTGTGTGTGTGTGTCTGTGTGTGTGTGCGTGGGGTGTATCTGTATGTGTATTTCAACACCTCCAGGAGTTCTTGGTCTCTCAGTCTCTTTCGATCGTCATCCTCCTTTCTCCGCTCCTCCTTTCTCTCTGTATCAGTCATTGTTTTCTCCCTCCGTCTCTCCCGTCTCTGCCGTTACTCCCCTGCGCTGCGCGGCGCCCGTGGGTTCGGCTTCCCGTCGTGGGTCCGGCGGTTTCTCCCCTTCCTGATCTCCTGAAGGTGCTTCCACTTCTTGTTAGGGGGGCGGGCCACAGGGCCCAGAGGCACGGCTTGCTTCCCTGCCGCCGGTGAGCTCTTATCCGGTTGGTCGCTGGCAGTCTTGCGCGCCCAAACTTGCTCGCATATCTGGTCGACGGTGCTCAAGTTGGGGTGGTCCACCAGCTGCATAAAGTCCCGGTACCACAGCTTTTGATTGGTCGGCGGGGGCCCGCCTCCGCTGCGGGGGTCCAATCGGACAGGGGGGTCGGAGGGTAAGTTGGAGATGGAGGGGGAAGTTGAGGGGACGACTTCTAGGGTGATGCCTAGTAAGGTCTGGGTGAAGCCGTGCTCCATGGCGTGGCACTGGTAGACGCCGATGTCTCTCTTCAGGACGCGCCGAATCAGAAGACCTCTGTCCGTCTGGAGGATGCGGTCGTCTAGACGCACCTGGGAAACAAGAAGTGAGAAGATATGAAATGAAGGAGCTAAAAGTAAGAGAGGACATAAACTGAAATAAATTGACATGACAGTCCTATTTTTTGTCATTTCAGTAGCTGTGATCCCAAACAATGATTTTAAAGTCATGGGTGCAGAGTTGTCCTTAGTCACTAAGAAATTTAAGCAAAACAAGTTGCAGCATCAACAAGCCCTTTAAGAGAGCATTGCACAAGCAAATATTCCCCTTCATCACCGACTACAACCGTAAATTATGTGCTTCTGCTTTAAACCAAATCCGTCAAGGCTGGCCTAAGGTGCCCTTTATAAATGAAGCATTCTCTGATCTGATTTGAGTTTCTAGGATGGAAAACTTTTTCCATCCTTTTTCTTGTCTTTACAGCACCTTTCAAAGGATCTTATATGTGCTACAGTTAGTTAGGGAATTGGTGTTGCAAAGTGTTAGCAATTAGGCGCAAACTTGACTTGTGTGGCCTTAGAGTTACATATAATTTACATGCATAATTATGATAGGCGCAAAGAGGCATTTTTTTGAGAAGTGCTATTAAGTAGTTTTCCACTCATTGCACACCGTTAGTGAATCAGATTTGGTTGTTTTGGTGATATAGCGCACATTCTTCCCTGCGCAAACCTTTAGTGAATCTGGGCCATGGTCTCTTGTCACTTCCCACACCTCTAATCCTCCCTCCCTCCCTTCCTCCCCTCTCTCCCCTCCCCCTCACCTCTTCCCGGGGGTTCTGTGGATGTTTCTGGAAGGTCCAGGTGACTCTGGCCTGCAGGGATTTGGGGATACACTCCAAGAAAGTGCTGCTTCCCTCGACTCCATACAGCCTCCTCTCTGCAACACGATGCTTGTGGTGATCTGCAGGGGGCAGCAGAGACACAGACATGTAAAACACAGCATCTACCTACTGCACTTAGTGTCAGAATAGAATCAGGGACAGAACAGAACAGAACAGAACAGAACAGAACAGAACAGAACAGAACAAAACAGAACAGAACAGAACAGAACAGAACATATAGAAGAGAACAGGGCAGAACAGAACACAGCAGAACAGAAGAGAAGAGAAGAGGAGAGAAGAGAAGAGAACAGAACAGAACAGAGCAGAGCAGAACAGAACAGAACAGAACAGAACAGAACAGAACAGAATAGAACATATAGAAGAGAACAGGGCAGAACAGAACACAGCAGAACAGAACATATAGAATAGAAGAGAAGAGAACAGAACAGAATAGAACATATAGAAGAGAACAGAACAGAACAGAACATATCGAAGAGAATAGAATAGACAAGAACAGAACAGAAAATAACATATAGAAGAGAACAGGGCATAACAGAACACAGCAGAACAGAACATATAGAAGAGAAGAGAACAGAAAAGAACAGAATAGAACATAGAGAAGAGAACAGAACAGAACAGAATAGAACAGAACAGAACATATCGAAGAGAATAGAATAGACGAGAACAGAACAGAACTGAACAGAAAATAACATATAGAAGAGAACAGGGCAGAACAGAACACAACAGAACAGAACATATAGAACAGAATAGAACAGAACAGAACATATAGAACAGAATAGAACAGAATAGACATTTAGAGCTGAGATGATTAGGTTCAGTTAGGAAACCACATTCAAAGTTCACTCAGGGACAGTTTCCCTAATAAAGATTAATAAAAGACTAAATATTAGGTCATTTTCAGTCTTGTGAGCAAAATTATCTCTTGTATTGGCATCACAAGAACTAGATTTAATCCACATTTGTAAAACACGTCCTTGAAACAAGGCCTTTTTCATGCAAGCTTCCTTTTGTTGTATGTCTTGTTTATCACTACAATGGAGTCTTATTCAGCACTGATTGATGACTGCCTCTGTGTTGGTGCTGATGGGAAAGTTCACAACAATCACTTGTGATGTCAGCTTCCTGTTAGGAAGTCTTACTGAAGATGTTTTCAGTACTTTGGGGGTTTGATTTGAACATGTTGGGCCTGCGTGTTTCATATCAAACAAGGGCCTTCATTGTCTTGGTCGCTCTAAGTCACGTATATCGTCACAATGGCTCTTATGCATACTGTGAGACAATTGATGAGTGATGAAGTTTAGTAATGACCAAGGATCGACTTCAGTGCCCCAAATCCTAACCTTAGCCATTAGTGGGCAACAGCGTTTCCCCTATATTCATTCAGCAATGCTGGATGAGCAAGCATTATATTTTAGTCAGAATTAATAGTTTTTATTATCTAATGCAAATAAGCATGTCTGAGGTGCTCTAAGACCAAAACTGGACAAAAAAAGACCAAATTTACCTTTAACCACTACTACAAAAAATGACTGGGGAAACAATGGCGAGGAAATTGCCAAACTGACCCATGATCAGTGCTTGGGGGCAATGCCACCAGTCGCAGACAATTACTTTGACCTCCATCGGGTTTTACAATACCGCCACATGATGTAATCGTATTATTACCCAGCAGTCCTTCTGTTTGAGCGATTAGCCTGATTCAGTTATGTGGCAGAAAGACAGATAGCGACAGAAAGCCGGTATTGTGGGCTGAGAGGACGGAGGTCAGCGGGGGTGAAGGGAGTAGGATTTTGGCTTTGGCACAGAGAGCGGTGAGATGTCAGACACCGAGTCTCTCTGTGAGTCAGAGCATGAGCAGAGCAACGCTTTGTTCTTGCACATACCTCTACAGCAGTTCATGAACGGTCAACCACCAAATCTGGCTGCTCCGGGGAGATATCAGAAGCTGCATTTTCATTTTAAAACCCTACAGTGTATTCTTACTGTAATCTGTGCCGTGGATCCAGTATTTGCCAAATATTCTGTAGCTTTGCAGTTATTGATATTGACAGTCAGGGGAAAAATCCTGAATGCCATTGTTGATTGTGGAACCAAAGGTCAGTTAATGAGGTTTCTTGTTGCTTAACTTCTACAGAGAGTGCATGCTGAAATGTAAAAAAGTTCTTCCAAATTGAGATATCACTTTAGAGGACATTTGGTGTGCATACTAATAATTATTTCAGTTGCAATCCACAAGATTCTTTTTGTAATTCCATTTCTTTGGTGCACTCATTGCTGTGGTGTTTCTGCACTGCACTTCCCAGAGATCCCCTTTCAATCAAACAGTGTGGGTTGGACTGTGATGTCTTTCTACTTCTATTTTATATGCAGATTATTTTCCTACAGTATTTAAAATCAGCAGAGTCTTACCTCCAGAACACAGGGTGTTGGGATCCCCGTTCCTCACATCCTGACGACGGAAACGTCTGTAAAATGATGTTTAGTCATTTAGAGTTAACATCAATTTTCCATCACATCAATAATGTGAGAAGTAGTTGATAATACAGCAGTTGACCTTGCAATCACAATACAGTATTTTTCAAATGAATGAATTATCATCGGAGGTGTGTCATTAGTGTGTAGTGTTTTTGTTCCATACCTCTTGGTGTTAGGCAGGTAGCGTGTGCAGGACGTCCCGTCCCAGGCGCAGTAAGGGTCTCTGGCCAGGCAGCACTCTGCGCAGGCCTTCCCATACACACTGCAGCGGTGGAGGGGAACCTGGGCTATGCCTGTGTCTGAGCCCACATAGAGCTGTTGCTGTGTACAGAGGGAGAGTGGAGGGACAAATTTTAGAAGAGGGTTTGGAATAAGGGTTTGGTAGTTCCCTGTATATGTGTCCAAATGTCATGAACCCAGGCTCATTTAACTTTACAGGAGACCCATTTTACAAGAGAAAATCAAAATCCAATTAAAAATCATTGGTTCAGTAATAACCTCCATCAAGCAGGTAATTTTTGTGCCCCTGTCTGTCAGCAGGATGTCTCAAAAACGTATTAATGGATTTACGCACAGATGAACGGATGGCCTTGGGCCAGGGAACAATTGATTAGATTTTGGTGATGATCCGGATTTGGGATTTCTACCATTAGATGATTATCATTTTAAAGCCATAACTATAAAATTGACAGAGATAGAGACTTGATTCCAAATCCTAGGTTCATGTTTGCAGGCTCAAGAAATCAATTTAACTAACAAATTTAAGTGGCAGGAATGATGTGTTTGGGTGTAACAGCAGGTTGGAGAATTGGCAGAGGTTTGCGATTTCCGAATGTCTCCTAGTTAATAATTCAAACAAACAAAACAAACAAACAAAAAACGGTCTCCTACAATGTGCCTGTTTTTCCATGTTGGGTCAAATATTCATTGCAGTGCAAGAAATACAATATCCAATTTAACATGAGGCCTTCCTCTTGATTAAGCAGCGATTTGAAGTATAAAACAGACTTACCCGTTTTGAGGAGATCTGCATGTTGATGATAGACGAGGCATCCTGAAGAACAGAGGAAATAAAACCAATCAATTACCACCTTACATTATAGAGAACATGGGTTTGCATTATTGAACACAAAACTCATTCAACATACAACATATCATTACACAGCATACGACATGCAGTATTATGATGTTATGAAGTACTTTTATAATGTCTAAAATACTTTTATCTCTTCTATATAATATTCTTACCTTGAAGACCTCCAGTTCTTCCAGTAGAAGTTCCTCCATGTTGTTCCAGCTCTCCTTGGGGACACTGATCACCTTCAGTACAGTTCCTTTGTCTGAAATAACAGATGTAGAGCTTTAGATAAACTTTTTTTTTCTATTTCATTTCATTATTTTCATATTTCTTACAGTGCTTTGAGTATTTACTGATGTAGCTGAGAAGTGGAGAATCAGAGTTGAAAAAGAAGAAGTCCTTACCCGTGCCAATAAACATGACATCATACTGTCCGTCTGCAGCACCGACTCGGTCCACAGCGATCTGCGTGAAGCTGTAGTCCACGTTGGTTCTGAGGAAGACGGGCCGGCGGTTCAGAGGGTAGACCGGGTTGAACATCAGAGGGTGGTGCCGGGCGAACTGGATCACATCGTCAGGGAAACCCTTAGTGGACTCAAAGCTGCCGAACGTCTTGCTGGGGCACTAATGGGGGTTGATGAAGAGAAATTCAATGTATTAGCCAATGTTAGGTCCACGTTTATACAGACTTGAAGATAAAAACGAAACTTCTTATCCACTCAAACATAAAATATGAAGAGATACAGTACAAAAATAAACTTGCAAATAGCGAACTGTTGCTTCTATTTCCCATTTCCTAGAGGTAGAGGAGTGATCACATATCATTTACTGTCATTAGATGTCCCACTTCACATTTCATTTGCAGCTATTTTGCAGATGCTATTTTGTGCTCTTCTTAGTAAACTGATGCACAACAGCACAAATGAATGCAATCTTTTATCCCATCCTCAGAAATCCCAATTCACCTGTTAATGAAATGGAGATATTGACTGAAATGATGCAAACATTTGAAAATACATTCCACAAATAGGATGAAATTGTTTGAATTTAGCCAAATTGTCATTTAGACAAACGATTTTGATCGCAAATTAGGCCATACTGGACAATCTGGAACATGTGATCATGCACGTTTTACATTTTAAATAGGATTTAGACCACTGACCAAAGAATTTAAAAAATTTCAGTGAATCCAATTCTACTGTACTGGATTTATGACAGCGCTACACCACTGGACTCAACACTGAAACAGCACAGGCTTCTCTCAGATTCTCTTGACCACATTTGGAGTAAAACGTCCCATAATGACTCGTAATGGACGGGTAAATTTGTTTTGGTGTTTGCATCGCGTGCAGATTGGAATACAATCTTTGACTTGTCAACAGTTCAGTTGTCTTGAGGTAAACAAAGCCACAAGGCACTGAACCGCAGTCCAGCAGGCCATGGTGAGGTGATTATGGTGTGATGGGTCACAACTTAGGATGTGAGAGAGATTTACTTCAGGTCAAAGTACAGTCAGCTTCTGTAATTAAAATTCCATCCCTGGACATTATAACCAGGATACTAAAATGGTACTAAAATATACTATCATGCAAGCTATTTATAGATTTTTGTTAAAATAGTGTTAGGACTTTTTTATTTTTTCTATTTGACAGCGTAGTGAGGTGATTATGGTTTGAACCAATGATAAGACATTGCAATATATTACAGTAGAATACAGTGCACTAGCAAACAGTTGGCTCATATAGTGTTAAACTTTACTGTTTTATGCATTTGAAAAATTTTATCTTTTTTATTTTACATAATTCACTTGTGAGCATGATTTTTTCTTTCTCTTTTCTTGTAACTTCATTTGTTCCTCTAATGTTACCGCCCAGTGAGGTGACGATGGCGTGAGAAAGGGTTTACTGTCGGCCAAATGCAACTACTATTCTGCAGTCATACAATGGGGATTGTTCTGCTATGGCAGCAACAGCTAAATCACTGTAAAACAAATCCTGCTGACGCTACGCTTGTGTGCTTAGCAGAATGTAAGAACCCTAATAACCGAATATTACAAGGATTGGGGGATTGTGTGGAGGTTTTGAGGTCTCGTAAAGTAAAGAGGACTGTGAATGTACAGTGTGGCTGTTACAAGTATAATACATTGAGAAACCTCTCCCATCTGACTGAGAGATTCAAATACACATACAGTACACTGAATGTACAAAAAAAAACAGGAACGCCTTGTTTTGCACAATCAATGTCTCAGTTGTCTGAAGTGGATTTCAAATATAATCCGAGATTTCACCTGAATTCACCTGGTCAATTTCACAGAATGAGCAGGTGTTCCCAATATTTTGCACACTCATTGCATATATTCAAAGCTGCACTAGATAAGACTTAGATATAAAAATATATATATCAGCCTAAATCACTGAGTGGGGCTGCAACAGAGAAGAGCGTCCCATCTGCCCTGATTGAGACACATTGGAGTCACCCTGTTTGCCCAATTTAATTTCAGATATTTTCTTCCATTTCAGATCATTTTCTTGGCACACAGAAAGCGATGAATCAAAACTAGAGTGGAATACGAAGCTGTCTCCTAAACAGCCGCGAGAAATCTGACCTCACCAACGATGGCTGAACCTGCTGGCAAAATATTTTTATCCACTAACACACTAAGCGGAAAAATTTAGGTCCGAGAGTGCGGTTTACTGACATCATGTTACATGATTTCTGGGTAATGAAGTCCTTCAAACTTTCAAAATTTCAAACAGTGATCTCCTGCTGCCACTTGGGGTCGCCAAAGTGCGAAGTTGCCTAGTGCTGCTTTAAGGCCCCTGAACACGATTACATCATTAAAACTATCATGCTCATCAGAGAACTGCTCTATTGATCTTAACACTAATCTATTGATCAATGACATACCATGCCAGGCCGGGGGTAGGGCACTTTTCCCTGGAAGGGGACCCACTGGTAGTTGGGCCCCTCTTTGTGAGCGAAGGGCCCCAGGAAGGCCCTCCGGATGTCATTCATGGTGTAGAGACACACAGCTGAGCCTTTAAATACACTGCTGCTGGGGGACAGAGGGGCAGAGGAAGGGAAAACAAAAACTTAACGGTTTAGCTAGAGAACTCACACAAACATTCTGTCTCTCCCTCTCTCTTTCTATGTCTCTCTCACACAAACACACACACACACACACACACACTAAAACACAAGGACAACTGCACACTGCTAACCCTTCAAACACACTGATGACGTGGGATTGGGTGAGCAGAATGACAGTTTCAATAGTGATTCAAGTTCTGTTTCTCTCCCTTTCTTTCTGAATCTGTCTCTCTCTCTCACACACACATACACACACACACACACGCACACACACACACACACACAACCTAACTATACACATAGAAATCCAACTTCCCATGCAAGCTCATTGCCCAAACAAGCACATTGCCTAATCTCACACATTCTCTCTTCACACATGCATGCATACACGCATACACGTACACACACACACACACACACACACACACACACACACACACACACACACACACACACACACGCATGCACATGCACATACACGTATGAATGAACTCTGACCTGGAAGTAGAGAAGACTGTGTAGACCAGAGGGTTCTTCCTGTCCCTTGTCTGCAGCAGGAACACGTCGCCTGGAGGATGGACACACACACACACACACACACACACACACACACACACACACACACACACACACAGGTCAGAGGTGACAGTTGAGAGGTCAAAGGTTGAGAGAAAGATAAACAAAGCCCTATGGCCATGTCTAACCACTTTAAAGAGACATTTCACTGATAACTCGCTGGACAAAATCCATTATAGCCTGCAGCAGAGCTTTGATAAACTAAACTAAATTTAACAAGATTTTGTTTCATTAAAAGATTTTGCTACACTTGTGAGAGTTGAATTACTAAACAAAGACGACAACTTTTCATAGTTCTGCTGTCCCTGTCTAGATGAAGTGGATTCCTCAAGAATAGTTGTGATCTTAAAGCTTGAGGTTTGGTCAAGAAATTCAGGCCAATTTAACCCTTAATTCTGCTTTCTCTAGATCCAAAAATCAAAAGATTTATTTTTACAGGGGGATCTTTTGGAAAGACGTTGCCTCAGGTTGGTCAGAAAAATCTTGGTCAAGATAAAAGATTCATTGTTCATACGAGGGAACCTGATGGACGGATATAGCCTAATATAAGGTAGGTTTGGAAATGTAGACAAATTTTTCCACTTAGTTAAACTTTCGCTGAGTTAAGACAGAAGCACACAGACAGATCGTATTATAGCCCACAGATAGAGTCAGACAGATCAATTAGAAATATCTTCAGAGCTGAACTGCTGCTGCAGCTGCTGTGGAGAAACCCAGCGACTGCAGTTTGGGTGTTTTCCTTTTAGAAACTTTATATGGTCATGTGTCGAGTGAGTTTCAGGAGTTTCCTTGAACCCTTTTAAAACCCACTGTGTAATAAAAAAAAAAAATACAATTAGTGTGAACAAGAATATGTGCATTCTTTTCTAAATTTAATTTCAATTGTTTTCTTTTCTTGATTTAATAATGATTACTCCAAGTCTGGATTAAATCCTTTTATCAGGCCAAGGTATCTGATGGACAGATTGCATTATAGCCTACAGGTGTATTTAAATCTATTACAATAGATAAACTAAGGCTTTCTCCTGATCTGTCTGACATGGTTTCCCTTATTAAACTAGGGGATATGTTGTGCTATTAGAGCAGAGGCATAGATAGAAGATTCAGACTGATTCTTTAAGACTAGCAATGCTTCCTTGATGAAAGCCTATTTCTTTACAGCATAAATAATGTTTTAGAAAGTTATACACAGATAAAATGTATCGCTTCGTTATGAGTATTTATGAGTGTAGACAAAATAAACTGAACTGGCACCAGAAGTCTGAAGATCAATCAGATCGAGTTCAGAACTAAATTATGTCTTCTTTATCTTTATCATAAAACTTCCTCTGCTCACAGCCCAAACTTTAGAGGTTTAGTCTCGCCCTTGGACCCAGTCTAATGAAAACACATTAGCGCGTTCTGTCGTGTGACGACTCACCAGAAACAGGCCTGGAACTCATTTTGAATCCCAACCCATAGCCAAAACACTGGCTTCAGATCTGGTTAGAAAATATTACCAATTAATCTCTTACTCACGCTTTTTCCAAGTCTACAGGAATGTGGAGCTGAACGGTAATCTACAATTGAGGTCAGAAGTCCTGGTTAATTTATTGTGCTTTCTCTGGGTCGAGAGGGAGACAAAATCAGGGAACGTGCTGCTCGATAAAAATCCAAAGAACAAAGAAAGGTTGGAAAATCAGCCCAATTTCAGCACTTAGTTTTGCTTTTTCCAACTCCAGAAAAATCTGATTACTTTATCTCACTATGGAATGTTCTGGACAGATGTAGCCCAAGGTGGGGTCAGAAAATAAGAAAGCTGGACCTATTTTGCCACTTTGCTATTTGAGTTGAGACAAAAGTGCGCTCCTTAACCGTATTAGGACATCTGCTGGGCCCAGAGTGAGGTCAAATTGGGACAAATTTTGGCACTATGCTTTCACCAATCCAAGATCAAAAGGCCACTTTTGACCACTTTCACTGAAGCTCCCTGCAGGACATTCTCTTCAAACACCAGTTACATTACATCACACTTTTACCTTAATAATTTTAGTCCACTATGAAGTCTTTCACCAGGTTTTGCCTGTGAAGTTCAAGTGGTGTTTAGGATGTTTTCCCCTTAAAGCGTGTTTTTATAAATGAGTCCACTTACTTATAAATTGTTGAGGCTGATTTATGTAATTCATTCAAAAATAAGGTAAATACTGTTGCCGAACAGATATTCTATTCTACTGAGAGTGTATAAAGTGAACTCACGCAGCTCGTCAAAGTACGTGTCGCTGCCGTCGGCTCCTGGGACAGAGCAGATCAGACGGGTCTTCAGGAAGGTCGTCCACTTGTTCACCAGACTTCGCTGACCACCCATATCATTCTGGTTAAAGAAAAACAAATCAAGAATTGGTCAACTGAAAATGAGCACAAGAAAACGAATAGCAATTCTTATAGGCTGAAGGAAGGGAGCAACAGCAGTGTCATAAATTGGGCAGACAATTCACCAGCCACTATTTCACCAAATATTATTTTTAGAATAGAAAAAGGCCTCGGTTGATTATCTGCCAAAGTGGCTGGTACAGTAGACAAACTTGACCAGTATTTGGCTTGTGTCTGGTGTTAGTTTTACACCCTGTTTATTTTAAAAAACTTGGACATCAATGCCAAATAATCTCTCACCCTGCACAGCTGTCCGATGCGGGAGTAGGTGGACTTTCCCAGGCCCTGGGCCTCCACCGCCGTCTCCCGGAAGAAAAAGAAGATCTTGTCATCGTCAGGGTTTTCACTCTCCGGGACCCAAAAGGAACCGACAAACTTTGGCTCTAGTAGATGAAAACAAAGAGGAAGGACATCAATTATATTTTCTACTCTTAAGATATGAATTTTGCTTAAAAAAAAACAATACAATTGACAGATTTAGGATAGTTCTAATGAACTGGAAAACACAACCAGTGAAGCTTCAGGTACATATGTAGTAACACACAGCTAACACACACATCTTGTTTTAGAAAGCATAATACACACAGAGAAATATCATTTTTTACTTTTTTGCTACATGGAGAAAAAAAAGTTTTCCAGCTTTTGAATTTTGAAGAAGATTAACATCCTGAATAAATTGAATAGAAAGTGAATTGACCTGTACCCTGACACACCCATACACACACACATACTCTCTCAAACGCTCTCTCACACACACACACACACACACACACACATACGGACCATTGAGCCAGCGTGAGTCGTGCTGCTCGGTGCGGATGGAGGGGCGTCTCCCCAGACTTCTGAAGATGGTGAAGTCCCGCCCCATCAGGTCTGTGGCCACGCCCGCATACAGCTCATCGCCTAGGAGACAGAATTCACCAATCATTGATTGATTGGTCATGTAACATACTATGCTGATGACTAGCTCCTTTGTCATACAGTCCACAAATTAGTTCAAATGATTCCATGCTAGATAACCTCAGGAAAACAACTATGCTGTCAAACTATTTTATTACTAAAACCCCATAAACATAATCTTAAAAGATAAAAGATTCATAGTACTTTAAATTGTTGTCTAAAACTATTTTGTTTACCTAGTGGGTTACAGAAAAAAACAATACAAATGCCACGTCATTGTTTGACTTTTGAGGCATTGTAGACCCAATTTTGGCGTACACTGAAACAATTACAGTGTAACATTGCTTATAGCAGTCAAAATCTCATCAAAAGCATATAGGTTGTTGGGGGAAAGGCTCATGGTTATGAGCGTGGTGTGAGTTACCGATGAGCACAGAGGCAGCAGGGTGGCGAGGATCATACGGACTCTTCCCTTTCCCATCCTCCACCTTGGAGGGGTCGATCCTAAACACATGGTCCTGAAGCAGAGGCAGGACAGGGGAGAGAGAGGGGGAAACGCATTAATGGTGTAATGATACCTACAGTTTGTTTTCTTTGGTCTGAATCATGGTGGAAATGTTTATTTTGTTGCGTTTTTGTATTTGCTCTGTTTAGGTTTACACTGACCGATTACAAACAAACTAGTGCCTGTAAATAAAAGTGACATGGACTGACACGTGGCTTGTTTATTGGACAGGGTTTTGGTAACCTGTCATCCTGAGATTCTGGCATCAGGGAAAGCCAAAACAAATCTGATTCCCGTCCCTGTAACTTCAGCTAAGCATAATGGACTTGTCTGCGCTCTTTGCTGTAATTTACCTTCTCTGGTGTTCATACCAGACCATTTGAGACTGTGGTTTGCAGTTCGCTTCATTTTGTTATGCTAGGCTTTCCAAGCATGAGGAACTGCTGGCTATCAGATGTCAACATCCCTCTCCTACCCATAAACTCTTATGTTTTGGGGTCACTTCCTATAGTTGGTTCAGATTACGTTCTCACTCCTAATGAACCACACTGCAGCTCTGTTGGAGGAGGACCAAGACCGGGATTTCCAGGCGTCTCAATGTCGTTATTTGGTGCCACCAGAGGTCGGATTGCATCGTTCTCTCCTGGCTAAACGAACTGAACTAAAGGAGTAAATGCTCCAAACATGCTTGGTGTGAACGTACCCTAAGAGAAAAGTTAGATACATTCATATAACTAGTTAGTCTACCGCTTAATGCAAAATAACTTGCTGATGCATGGGAGATTTGCATGTAATGTACACACGGTGTCTGTATGCTCCTTGCTTTCATCTTCTGTCGCACCTCCACAAAGACACAAGAATGGCCTAGTTTTGAGGTGTGTGTGAGTGGGTGTGTGCCTGTTTTTCAGTTCTCCAGTACCTCCATCTTCTGTCCCACCTCCACGAAGGCACAGGTGGGGTGGAAGGCCCCGGTCCCACAGGCGTACAGGTGGGTGCGGTTATAGTGGTGCACAATCTTCACATAGTTCACACAGTCAGTCTGAAAAACACACAAATACGAAAGAGAGAGTCAGGCCTATGAATGCCAATATGAAGGGTGATATATTAGAAATGAAGTATATCCAGCAAACATCGTCTTATTTCGGAGAAAGCACTACAAAAGTATATATTCTTAAAAAACTCCCTCTGAAAAATGGAACAAAGATGAAAGTGATGTGTCATATGCTTTGGGACCGTCCTGTTAGCATGCATACATACACACACACACACAAACACACACACACACACACACACACACACACACACACACATATACCCCCCGCCCACCCACCCACCTACACACACACAAACACACACACACACACACACACACACACACACACACATATACCCCCCGCCCACCCACCCACCTACACACACACACACTCTCACCCCCCTATTTCCAAGCTCCATTAACAAAACATAGACTTTATCACCTCCTCTCTCTCTCTCTCTCTCTCTCTCTCCCCCCCTTCTCTCTCTTTAGTGATGTACATTCCTCACATAGCTCCTCTCTCCCTGTCTGTCTGGGACAACACTACAGAGTCCCCAACTCAGTCCAACACATTGTTATGACAGCCTTTTTGTCCTTGCTATACACACACATGCCTGCAATGTGTGTGTGGACAGCAAATGTTCACATGAAGCTACACAACAGTCAAAAGTGTAGTGACTGTTCTTATATCCTCCTAAATCAGTGGTTCTCAACATGGGGTCCGGGGAGCACCAGGGGTCCTTGAGGGGGTTCCAGGGGGTCCCCAGCAAACTGATGAATTGTTAAACTTCACTATTATTTCATTTACAAGAAGTTAACACAGTTAGAGAATGTAGAAGAAAGACTATTTTAAAGACTATTTTGATCATAGTTTCTCTGATGTCTCTCTACCTACAACACTTATAGTCATGGAGTTCGGGACAAAATCATATCTAACAATAAAAATATTCTCAGATTTGGGTCACAGTCAAAATCTCATCAAATGGGGGTCCGTGGTTCTAATGTGGACTAAATTAGGGTCCTTGATATGAAAAAGGTTGAGAATCACTGTCCTAAATCATGTATTCTTTTTTTTTTAGTTTGCTGTGCATTATCTCTAGCTACTTAAAACAATTACACCCGTAGTGAAGGCCAACTTTAATCTCAGTACATAAACAGACATAGAAAAAGACACATGCAACTGTATAGAAACACACATACACATCCACTTCTTTTCACTACTTCTTCACATAAACTGCCACGCTTCACTATCATGTTTGTGTTACAGGGCGACCCTCTCACTTTAGTTTAGACTGAGTCTTGTTTTAATCAGCAAGCTGACGTCAAACAAGAGCGGAGGAGTAAGAGGTGGAGAACAGAAACAGGAAGAAGAGAAAAGTGGTATAGGCCAATTTAATTATACCTCTATCTACAACACAGCACTTTCCCATCCCCTCTTTATCTCTCTCCCTAACCTCGAAATTGTCAGTATCCTAATCCCTTTCTCTCTCTCTCTCTTCCCTCCTCTCCTTCCCTAGACACTATTGACCCACTGACACATCTGTCCATCTTGGAGTCAGGTTGCAGTGTGCTGGATCTCAAGGGACTGCTGGAGGAGAGATTTACTGTACACTAAACAGACTGTATCACTGTATACATCTGTCCACTTTCTGTGTCCTTTTCCAGCTATAGTCCTCATATTAAGGGAATACACATACAAGGAAGTTTTGGGGAGTTTCAAAAGTGAGAAAATAATAACTTGAAGCAGCTTTAAAACTAAATGGTGAGTAATCTTAAATGATATGCGATTAAGTCTGGCAGTTTTGTGTAGGAGATTGGTAAAGTTTACACAAAATAATATAACATTCTGTTTTGAACTAGCAGGGACTACTTTCTCTGTTTCTATATGAGGTGAAGGTGGTGGGTGATGGGAGACCAAATCACTACGCAGTGGATGGATACATGGCTGCTCACCTGGAATAGTTTCAAGAAATAACCTACCTGCCTACATCAGCTTTTAACGATAATCCCATCTTAAATTATGAATCTACAGGACATATAATAAAAAACTCAACTTACTTACTTACTTTCTAGTACTTTCTAGTCAACTTTGGATGAATTTGATGTCTGAATACTTGGTGTTTTCTTTTCTTTCTCTACGCTGTTGGGTCATAGGCAGGAATTCATCTTGTTAGTCTATTCAATAAGATAGCCTACTGTTGTCTTCACACACCACTGCCAACACACTTTCTCTCTCTCTTTTTTCTATCTCTTCCTATCTCTAATCTATCCCTCCCTCTCTCCTGCCTGTTTGTCCCTAGACAGACCATTGTAACATCTGTCTGTCTAGTGCTCAAGTTACACACACTGTCGGACCCCTGGGGGCCACTGGAGGAGAGGTTTATAAAGACGTATATCTGACCCTGAGCTGGAGACAGAGATAATGCATAACCACCCTGCGTATGTGTGTGTGTTTGTGTGTGTGTGTTTGTGCATGTTAGTCTGCCTGTTTTCCCCATCTCTCTCCTCTCTTTGTGTCTGAACATATTCACCTTCCTCCCTTTGTTTCTAGTCATCTCTTTATTCTCACTTCATTCATTAACATTTTTGTGGTAATGTCAGCACATGGAAGTCTGTTTGCTGGTTTCACTCATTCATACACCTTCATTCCTTTCTTTATTCCAATCCCTCTGTCTTCATCTCTCTCTCTCTCTCTCTCTCTCTCTCTCTCTCTCTCTCTCTCTCTCTCTCTCTCTCTGTCCCTCTGTCTGTCTGTCTGTCTCTCTCTCTCTCTCAGCCCCACCCCAGGGTGACAGACAGAGAGACAGGCCAGGTTTGTGTACTGACTACTGACACAAGTGGAGATCTGGCTCATTAGGCCTGACACATACACACGCACATGCATACACACACACACACACACACACACACACACACACACACACACCCTTCAGTGCTTTAGAACAAAGGCTTGCCTTTCAGCCTTTGAAAGCCACCAGGGAGTTAGAGTTGGGGTTGCTGGTGTGTGAATACATATGTGTTTCTGTGTGTTTCTGTGTACATGTGTGGGTGTGTATGTGTCTGTGGGTGTGTGTGTGTGTGTGAGAAGGTGTTAGACCAATCGACCGGCCGATTAAGCTGTTGACAAAAACAGAGGAGACCTCTGTTTTCCAAGGAAGAGGGGGCACACACCCCAATTTTGCCTCCACCCTCAGGCTGACACACACACGCACACCTCCTATGGACACACACACACACACACACACACACACACACACACACACACACACACACTATCACCACCTAAAACTTGGACCCCCTCCCAGAACCCTGACCCCTTCTTCCTACAGCTTCACCCCTCCAAACACACCATGTTCCTCTGATAAAATGCACCCGTGCCAGATTTTGCCAAC
Organism: Centroberyx affinis; assembly: GCF_046629955.1. Classification (NCBI taxonomy): domain Eukaryota; kingdom Metazoa; phylum Chordata; class Actinopteri; order Beryciformes; family Berycidae; genus Centroberyx; species Centroberyx affinis. Next base: position 15,439 of record NW_027282201.1, on the reverse strand, counting down.
TTCAATCAACCCTTTTCTAAGGATTCCCAGTGTACTCAAGCAAGCCCTCCTCCTCAATCTAACCCCTATTGTGTTTTAAACCCTTAGTGTGTGTGTGTGTGTGTGTTTGTGTGTGTGTGTGTGTGTGCATGTCGGGGGCAGAGGAAGGTGAGGCAGTCAGCGGAGCGGTGGCCTGACAAAGTCAACTCTTTGATGTGACAAAGGGATGAAAAAGGAGAGAGGGAGCGGGAGGCTACGGAAAAGAAAAGGTACGGAGAGAACAGAAGCTTGAACGACCTTTAAAAGATCCGGAGAGGAGGAGGAGGAGGAGGAGGAGGAGGAGGAGGACGAAGACGAGGGAGGTGCATTGTGTCAGCGCTCACAGATATTTTCCTCTGTGTGTGTGTGTGTGTGTGTGTGTGTCAGTGGGTTCACAAGTCAACCTTTGACCCACCACTTGCTCATTAGTTAAAACGCAGGCTGTGACCTCACCACGGCCTGAGCTGCAGGTCTTCATGTCTTATATAGTGGTATTGTTACTGTGTGGATGTCTCTCTCCCGCTCTCTCTCTCTTTTTCAACCCAGAAAATGATTAACCCAATCTCCCTCATTTTTCTCCCTCACTTTATCTGTTCATCCTCCTCCCTCTTTCTGTCTCTCTCTCTCTCCCATCTCTCCCCTTTCTCTCATTTTCCATCACACAAGCTGGGTTTAAGTATTGTTTTGTGATGTATAAGATGAATAAGAAAAGCTGAATGCAAATGAAATATTTCCATAAGATTTCCTTTATATTGCAAAAAGGTTTCACGCTCCGTTGAACTGGAAAATGTTTTATCGCTGAAGAAATGATGCAATAAATTTGATGCAAACACATGTGTTGAATATATAATGACATAGGCTTGGCATGATTGGCCCGCTAAATGGTTCAGAATCGATGCAAAATGGTTCAAAAGTGGCTTTGGACATCCCGAAATATTAGATTAGATATTAGAATATTGCCAAGTGCATTTCTTTGTTTTTATTTCATTCAGAGAACATGAAATATGTCAAAAATGAGCTGATACTAAAGGATAAAATCCCCAATACTCATTATTTCCATTTTTCTCACCGGTGTCTTCTTTTTGCATCCAGGAAGCTTACTTATTGACTTCAATCAGTGGTGGAATGTAACTAAGTGCATTTACTCAAGTACTGTACTGAAGTACAATTTAGAGGTACTTGTACTTTACTTGAGTATTTCCATTTCATGCTACTTTGTACTTCCACTCCACTACATTTCAGAGGGAAATATTGTACTTTTTACTCCACTACATTTATTTGACAGCTTTAGTTACTAGTTACGTTGCAGATTTAAATCAACTAATAAATTATGATATATTTTTATAGGTTAAGATACCCAGCAGTATATAAAGTAATTAAAATTAGCTCCACCTTTACCAGCTGCAACATTAAAGTGATGAACACATTAATGCATCAATAATTATAGTCCAATAACATGATATATATGATTCTGAAATGGGCCATTTTGCATAATGACTACTTTTACTTTTGCTACTTTAAGTACATTTTGATGCTAATACTTTTGTACTTTGACTTAAGTAAGATTTTGAATGCAGGACTTTTACTTGTAACAAAGTATTTTTACCCTGTGGTATTGCTACTTTTACTTAAGTCAAAGATCTGAATACTTTTTCCACCACTGACTTCAACCCACCTGATTGTTACTGCAACATTTCAAAAGTTTGCTTAAAATTTGCTTCACAGTTGGATGGAAACATAGCTACTGTTTTTCTTTCTTTCTCTGCCTCGACTGTGTGTGACAGCGAGTGAGGAAAGAGCGCCAGTGATCCAGGAAACTTCCTTTAATAAAGTTAATAGCTAAGAGCTTTTAACTGAACACACTGAATGGGAGCGCACAGTAGACAACCATTAGATACACAAGACAGCACAGTGTAATAGCCCAGGAATGTCTTTGATCGCTTCTGTTGGACAGAACAATGTGACAACACTGACATTTATCTGACATATTTCATCTGAAAAGGGTTGATTTCTGAAACCATCTGGCCTCTGACCTTCTACAAACTGTACAACAACATCAGAGACGAATCCATCAAGGAAGAATGGGATTTCCTTCTGCGATTTACGGGATGGAAATGCTCAATTGTTGTAGAGTGTATTGTTTGTGTGTGTGAATGCAGGTCTTGACCGGAAAAACAAATTCCCACACGCTGATGATATGGTTAAAATCTAAACAATAATTTTAGCCAGGGAAAAATTGCCTGATCATGCTTGCTGTTTTCTAGGAACATCCTGCTTCACATTCACACAGCTCCACACATTTATACTGAATTTATACTGAATTCAGGCTTTAAAAGGGACCTATTTTAAATCATAAAGAGTTTAATAAAAATGTGCTTTTTCAACTCAATAATTCAAAGAAAATAATATGTCATATACCATTTTCTGCTTACTACTTACTTACTATTACCAGAGGATGGTTTGTTAATGGACCTTGAAAATAGAGCGGTGAGAGTGACATTGTTGAGTGTGTGCATGTGTGTGCTACCAGGACAGTGTAAACACAATACATCACTTTCTCTATATTGCTATAGAACTAAAACACTGAGGAGTGAATGTGGCTGAAGCTCTGCAGTGACGCAGACTGACTGTCTGGGTCAAGTGTCAACTGTTTACTGCCACTGCCGCTGTGTGTTTATATGCGTGTGTCTGTGTTTGTGTTATGTGGCTTTGTTGCAGTCTGTGTGTGTGTGTGTGTGTGTGTGTGTGTGAGAGATGAGGTGTTTATCACCTGTCTTTATGTGAGTGACTGTGCATCTATCATGTGTGTTTGTGTGCATTTGTGCAGCGTTGGGGAAACATGCTGCTCTGTGACACGTTAGAGTATCAGATAACTCCTTTGTGGCGTTCGTTTTTCAGTTCTTGTGGTCGGTCATTAGTTACTTTTCAAAAGTAGAATGTCGTTACTTTTATTTTTCTTGCATATTGTTTATTTTTTGTTAGAGCAAACTTAATACAATCCTTTGGCATCTCATGCCGACAACATGCTGGTAACTGAAAAACAGAGCAATAATCTTGCATTGCATTTTGAAACAATTATTAAACACATTCATAACAATCCTATTGTTACTTATTCCTATTGAAGGCTTAGCTGATGAAGACTGTGATATATGGTCAGTTTGACAACTGGTGAGAAAATACTAAGTATTTATTAGTCACTTTGGACAAAAGCATCTGCTAAATGATGTAATGTAATGTAATGTGATGTGATTTTACAGTGTGTTTTTGACGTGGATAATGCAAAAGTAGTAACTTTTAATAAAGAGTAATTTGTACCTAGTTACTTTTTAAGGTAAATGACAAAGTAAAGAAACTAATTATTATTAAAAGTAACTTTCCCCAACAATACTTGTATAAGTATGCTTTTGAGTGAGTGTTCACATGTGCAGTTCATGTGATTGTTTAATGTTTACAGTAGGTGTAAAAAGACTAATGAGCTGAACCGATGCCAATGACCCAACAGTACAGAGGTTATAATACGTGGAAAGAGAGAGAGAGACAGAGACAAAGAGAGACAGACAGCCTGTGAAAGAGAGAAATGGAAAGACGGCCACTTTGTATTCAGATTAAAAAGACAAAGACGTCAAATGGAGAGGAACGAACAAAGACAGAAAGAGGAGGGAGGGATGGAGGGGTCGTAAACAACATGAGAAACTTCTGGTTCCCAGAGAGCAAACAACACAAGGCATGAGAGAGAGAGAGAGAGAGAGAGCGAGAGAGAGAGAGAGAGAGAGAGAGAGAGAGCATGGGAAGAAGGGAGGACTGGGAGAGAGAGAAAAGGAGACAGAGAAGAGGAGAGAGAGAGAGAGAGAGAGAGAGAGAGAGAGAGAGAGATTTCAGTCTCTTCCTCCAGAGAAACACACTGCTCTATAATTAGGGTCAATAGTGTGAGGTCAGCTCAGTTCTCTGTGTGTGGGTGTGGGTGTGTGTTCAACCAGAAAATACAGTGGGGAGTGGGTGTTTAACAAAGTATAAAAATATTTTAAAGGTCAAAAAGGCACTAAATGGCAATCCACCAGGAGAAAACTCCTTTCAATGTAACATTTGTCTTCAAAACTCCCCAAACCTTTCTTTTATTTTCTTATCTCTTTCTCTTTTTCCCTTCCGCTGGAGCAATTTCACTAATTCTCTTCACCACTCCCTGTCTCCACTATTACTCTCTCTTTCAAACACACACACACACACATATAGGGCACATACACACAGAAACCTGAGCACACATACGCTGACACACACACACACACACACACACACACACACACAATCAGACAGACTCCTGGTCAGGTGAAACTGGAGCCAGTGTTGTGCGGTATGAATGGAGCTCGTTGTCTGTCTGCTACAGCTGTGTAATCACACTGATGAAGGGTTTCTGTTTTACACACACACACACGCACACACACACACACACACACACACACACACACACATGCACATACATAAATGTACACACACATTCTGTCCCACATATATGCACAAATACATATATACATATTATGCGTGCACGTCTATGCACTGATGAGGGATTTCTGTTTTACACACACACGTCCACACTCATGAACAGACACACCTACACACACACACACACACACGCACATATCCAGAGATAGATAATTGTGTGTAATGTAATCCTGGGTGGTCTATTGGCTCTTAGGTGGCCTCTACATGTAGGTCAGTGAAGCCGAGCCCATGCTCCTCTGCCCTGCCAGACTCCATCCACATGAAGAGCATCACATTTAGACACATAATCATCGCATACTGTATTGACTTAACATTTTCTAAAAAAGAAAGGCATAGTTACTGTATATCAAAATAGAAAATCTGATATTTAATCCTGTATGGCCTGATTTTTCTCCCTTTTTGCCAACCAATGAAAAGACCAGATCTTGGTCACATGGGCCAAGTGGCAGGATGGCTCTGCGGTTGGAGAGACTGTCCTGCAACCATCAGGTCACAGGCTCAAGTCACATGACTTGGACTCGAGTCAGATTCAAGTCACAATTTTAATTGCTTGAGACTTGACTTGATGCATGAAGAGAAGACTTGAGACTTGACTTTGACTCGTACTTTGACAACTTGAAAAGGTTTCTAAAGTCTTGACAAAAGGTCTTGTGTTTGTGTAAGGAGAGGAGAGGAGAGAAGAGAAGAGAAGAGAAGAGGAGAGGAGAGAAGAGGAGAGAAGAGAAGAGAAGAGAAGAGAAGAGAAGAGAAGAGAAGAGAAGAGAAGAGAAGAGAAGAGAAGAGAAGAGGAGAGAAGAGAAGAGGAGAGGAGAGGAGAGGAGAGGAGAGGAAGAGAAGAGAAGAGAAGAGAAGAGAAGAGAAGAGAAGAGAAGAGAAGAGAAGAGAAGAGAAGAGAAGAGAAGAGGAGGGAGAGAAGAGAAGAAGTGAGGAGAGGAGAGAAGAGAAGAGAAGAGAAGAGAAGAGAAGAGAAGAGAAGAGAAGAGAAGAGAAGAGAAGAGGTCGACTTACGTTGATGTCCTTGCCGGCCCAGTTGCACTCCTCCCTCCAGTCAACAGGAGCGGGCCAGTAGATCTGAAACACAGAGGGCAAAGGTCAGATCATCCATACTGCCAGATATCAATATGGACATAGAGATGTGCCAGTAGACAATACATGTGAAGCAACAACACACTTTGATTAATATGAATACCTTACAGTGTGCTTGAGATATAATTTAACCTTACAAAAACTGAAGACAGAGAGAGAAGGACAGATGGAGGGAGAGTGATGGAGGGAGGAGGAAAACAAAGAGAGTGAAAGTGTGGGGAAAGGAATGAATCTCTGTTACTATAATCTTGGGCAAATAAAGATTTAAAAAGGGGTCTGTGGGGTAAAAAAAAAACAGACTGTGGGACAGACTTTGTCCTTCATCCTCATGGCCATGCTGTGGAAACTCATCCTCAGTTGATCCTCCTTTCCTTCTCATCTTCTGTTCTGTTTTCATCACTTCATTTCCTATTTTTAGCACCATCACTTTTGATCCCTCTGGGTTTTCTGTCCGTCTTCATCCTCGTCTACTCTCAATTTCTTCTTATTCTCTTTGCCCTGCCCTATTCTTTCTCGTCTTCTCATCCATTTTTAACATACTGTGTATATTTAAGTTCTTTTGCCTTATTGGTTGAGCTGGACAGGAAATTGTGACAGAGGGATGACCTGCAACAAGTCATGCACCGGATTCAGATCCACAATATCCTGTGAGAGAAGAAGCAATATGGACGCAAGTAGGATTCCCTCCATTTTTATCACATCTTTTTTGCATTTCCCCTTCTCTCCTTTTCTCCTCAAACGCTCCCTTCCTTAATTTACCCCTCCCTCCTCCACCTCCTCTCCCTTCAGCCTCTCCATACCTCTCTTCCCCTCCTCTCTTCACCTTCCTCCCCCTTCCCCACCTCCCTGTTTCTCTTCATTCTCTCTCCTCCCCCCCCCCCCCCCCCTCTCTTTTCTCCTCTACATTTCCCCACTGAAGTTGTGACTCCACCACAGTGAAAAAAACAGCCAAAACATCTTCAGCAACAGTGAATCTGGACTGTGCACAGCCAGTTCATAAATCAAACTCACCCATATACCTAAAACCAACAGAGGCATCAAATCCAACGCACCGAGCTCGTAATTCACTCTGCACAGCTGCGGCTCGATGTTTGCAGGGTGTATTTTGTTTGTGCAGCTATGGTTTTGTGTGTGTGTCTGTGTGTACTAAGAGTGTTTTGGAGTGTGCAAGTGTGTGTGAGTGTGTGTAACTCTAAATTTAGGCTGTCAGATATATTGCCATAAGCCAAAGTCAAAGGCATCCATCAAAATCATCATAGCATTTTTTAGGATAAATCCTCTCTCTTTTCATCTCTTTCCGCCTCTTTAATTTCTTACCTTTCTCTTTATTATTCCCATATTTCTCTCTCTATACCTTTCTCAGTATATCTCATCCTATTTCACTTTATCATAAATCTCTCTACTTTCAGCTGCTCTCCCATAGAAAGTTGATCCAAACCAAGACTTCTTCATTTTTTTTTTGTCCATATATAATTTTATGTCATAGTTCTGCACATGTGCACGCAGCTCTCAGTGGACAGCTTCACCAAGGATGTAATTCAATCATTTTTAAAGGAGCAGTAGATAATCTATGAACCACAGGATATATTATCGTTATTTTGTGCTTTGTACTTATTGTCCCTTTAAGATTTTGTGCACGAATAGTTTTTCTCATACTTATTATAACCTCTACTCAGAGGTGGAAAGTAACTAAGTACATTTACTCAAATACTGTACTTAAGTACAATTTTGAGGTACTTGTACTTCACTTGAGTATTGCCATTTTATGCTACTTTATACTTCTACTCCACTATATTTCAGAGGGAAATATTGTACTTTTTACTCCACTACCTTTATTTGATAACTTAAGTTACTAGTTACTTTGCAGATTCAAATTATTAATACAAAATATAATCAACTAATAAATTGTGATGTATTATTATAGATTACTGTAAGCTACCCAGCAGTATATAAAGTAGTGGAAATCAGCCCCACCTTTTCCAGCTGCAACATTAAAGTGATGCTTACACATTAATGCATCAATAATTATAAGTCAATAATATAATATATACTGTATTATTCTGAAATGGGTCATTCTGCATAATGAGTACTTTTACTTTTGTTGGTTTAAGTATATTTTGATGCTAATACTTTTGTACTTTTACTTAAGTAACATTTTGAATGCAGGACTTTTACTTGCAACAGAGTATTTTTATACTGTGGTACTTCTACTTCTACTTAAGTAAAAGATCTGAGTACTTCTTCCACCACTGCCTCTACTGACTTGAGCGATCGGTTCTTTGATTGACAGGGGCTCCGACCAACCTTGTGCTCCTGCTTGGCGATGTTGTCCAGCGAGAGCGAGAGCAGGAAGTTCCTCGCCCCGACGAAGAGCCGGCCCCGCTCCTCGTCCAGCAGCAGAGCGCTGAAGCAGCAGGAGCGCTCCAGCTCGAACCGCCGCACGCCGTGGAACTGCTGCAGCTCTGGAGGCGGAGCAACACACACACACACACACACAGGATTGGATGAACTGTTAAAAAGTGTCAATTCTAACATGGGACGCATACACAAAGTCATGCACACGCACACACACACACACACGTTCACAAACAGACACGGAGAAAGACGCGACACACAAACTACACACAGAAACGAAACAGGGGGTGGCGCCTGTCAGTCCCTCCTCTGTTACCTGGGAGACACGGAAGGCGACATCCCATAGTTTAATAGCACACAACCCCTTTCAGTTAATGCATTTCTATGGTGATTTTACTGTTACAATGCTCTTCTCCAGCTTAACTGGGACTTCCACTCAGCAGGATCTGTCTGCCTGCCTGGCCAAAGGACTTGAAGTGTGTGTGTCTGTGTGTGTGTTTGTGTGTGTTTGTGTGTGTGTGTGTGTGTGTCTGTTTGTATCTCCATATAAAAAGTCTTGAAAATGTCCAGAAACACTCAATTAAAACTGAGACAACTTTGTAAGAATCCAGCCAAGCTTAGTTGGTTTGTAAAGCACGGTTTATACGAGAACATAAAAATCAGATTGTTAATCCTGACGACCCGTGTTTGACCTCTTTATTGCAGGCTAACAGACAAATCTAAGTTACTGATGTTAAAAATCTGTTCTTTTCTTGTATAGAAAAATGAGCTGAAATTGCCCTTATTGGCTGTTTCATGCTAGATTTAAAAGCTGATAGTTCTTTTGCCCAGTATTGTGCTGTCAGCAGCTGAGCCAACAATAAAAAAAAAACTTTTATTGTCACTTTTTTATAGTCACCATCCCCCCTTTTATCAGTAACTCCAGTCAAAATGATAGATGACAGATAACAGTAAAAATGGCCCAAGAAAGACTTTTGGGATCATAGTATCAATGCTAAAAAAGGATCTTATTCAAAGCTCTGCTTCACATCCACCACAGTGACTCTGCAACAAGTCCATGTGCTTGAAAAAGAGGATTACCACTTAATTTGAGTACGGTCAGTGACTGGCCAACCAGTGAACAGGCAGGACAAGTCACTCCTCTAAAGGATCTGCACTCCATCTAAAAGCAATGAAACTGTATTGGTTTCAATGGAAAAATTGAGTGTCCTTGCTGTTTCAGAAGTGTTTCCAAACTGCCAAGAACAAATTCTGGTGGAACCAGTGCCCAGGACAGATCAACTTGTATTTGTAAACTTAAGCTATAATAGTTAGTGTTACCCCAAGCCAGTGGAAAAAACAGGGTCTTTGGCCTGAGAAGTTAAAGTAGTTAAGGAACTGCATGTTCCTTAACTGGGCTGGCTTGAACCAGAACCTTAAAAACAAGAAGACCAAGGCCCTCTTCACTTAAAGAATGATTTTATTGGTCTACTATTGTTCTAATATGCACTTTTAAAGTTAATAAGACTCTGACGCCATCCACCAGCCAAAACCATCAGAGACTTTATCGCCTATTGCTGTTATTTTGGATCCAATAGGTCATTTTGTAATTTTGTTATTAACCTACAGCATGTGGTCTTGATAAGTAACCCAAACCTGTTTTGGCCCAAACTGTTGAAAATGACACATGTGCTCTCTAACAAATGAAGGCAGAATATACTCCTCTGTTGGTCAAGGCTAAATCACTTTGTTCTTGTGTCTCTCCTCTTATGTGTCGCTCCCATGCGGTTCTTTGTCAAAATAATAGGGAAAGAATGTATTTTGAAGTAGAGTAGACAGCCTTGAAAGAGCCTTAAATCCTTGAAGTGTTAAGTGATGGATACTATACAATATCTGTCACTTTGCTTCATGTCTGGGTCTTGATTCACCCGGTCGATCCTTATATTGCAATAATGACGTCTCGCATTAGTCCGCTTATTCCAAGGCTGCTTACTAAAGACATTAATCATTTGACTCAAAATTTTGATTATAATTTCATTACAAGCTAAAGTAATTTACAAGCGTCTTTCAGCAGGATTGCAATCATAGAAACGTCTGTAGCTATAGCATCCATGGCTGCTCTGTAACAGAACTGTAACCATAGTAAGGCAAGCAAGTCCGGTAATATTGCTGTTCAGCCTTTGTGACCAAAAACCAAATGTTTCATGCTCTCCCAATAAATGAAAAACACCTAATATGGTAAAAGTCTTCCATGTTTCTATCCTCGGTTAGCTAAGTGTCTCTTTGGCACAAGGTGTCGCTCGTTAATTTGATTAGAAATCGACAAAATGGAGGGGACTTCTTGACTGCGGAGTGATATGTGGTGAACAGTGAACAGTGGTGTTATTCAGAAATGTGTCAGAATGCATTCAGTCATCAATAACTAAAGCTGAAGTAGCTTGTTGCTGTCTCCCATGTTCTGTATGTTACATTACCTACTGTCTAAATAAAAGCCAAAGGATGTTTCAGTGGTTCAGAATATCTGTAGTCCTTGGTCAGTGTCATCTAAAGCTAAAATATCCTGCTCCTGCCCTCCAGTCTGTATGTTACATGTTTAGTTAAGTTTATTTGTTTATTCGCAAGTACAAAGAAACACTGACAGTTGCAGAAGCAGTGTCCGATGTGCTGTACACGTGTGTATAGCCAAAGCTAATTTCCAACACCAGTCCCTTGATGGGCATTGATGGGTCAAGCAATCATTAAAATGACCTACTGTGTAAATTAAAGGGGAACATACAGTGTATCTCAGCTGGGCGGCCGGCCTTCAGCCTAAAGACCTCGGTCAGTTTGTTAAGGCTGTAATTGTTGGCTCTCGCCGATGGAACGGATCCTCGGTTTCTGTGGTTGTGTCGGGCCATGAGCTGCCATCTTATATCTTACAGTACTAAGACATGAAAAAACCCTGCCGCTGTGTGTTTAAGCTGTGTGTGTGTGTGTGTGTGTGTGTGTGTGTGTGTGTGTGTGTGGGTACATGAGCGTGTGTTTGCATGTGTTTATATTTGCATGTAAGTGTGCTTCCTTTGGTCTGAGCGCCTGCATGCGTGCCTCTTTGTGTGTGTGTGTGTGTGTGTGTGTGTGTGTGTGTGTGGCTGTGAACTTAGCCAAGAATAACAGCAACCACAAATTACAGCTGGCTACTGTTCAGTACTGTTTATTGTGAAAAGGATATGGCTGAGTATCACATGAAGCAGAGCAAGATGGTGTGTGTGTGTGTGTGTGTGTGTGTGTGTGTGTGTGCACGTGCATACACACACATAAAAACAGTATAACTTCATAGCTATTATGTGTGCTGGAGCGAGGAGAGTTTGGGGAACTGTGGAAGAAGATATTTCATTACTTTCCTCTTTCCTTAAGGGTAACTTTGTTTGCAAAAAGGGATTAGACACACACACACACACACACACACCTACACACACACACACACACACACACGGACAAACCAACACACACACACACACACACACACACACACACCACGCCAAATTCGCCTGGTTCAGTAAGACAAACTGCAACTTCTTTTCTTCAAAGCTTCAGTTCTTACCTTTGTAGGAGAGCTTCATGCGCGGTGAGGATGAGGATGAGGAGGAGGAGGAAGAGGTGGAGGTGGAGGAGGAGGATGAAGATGAAGAGGAGGGGCGGGGCATGGCGCTGGAGGAAGCGTGGGCGGCGGCCAGCCCCAGCAGTAACAGAGAGCTGCAGGTGACCATCATGGCCACCATCATCATCATCATGGTCATCATCTTGGCACAGCTGAAGACTGGAGTTACTTAGTGTAAATCTGTCTGTGGTTTTTAGCCCTATTCTAGTCTCAGCTAATCCAATACCCAACTTTTTTCTTCTTGGCCTAGTTTGGCCCAGGTCTTGTCTCTATTCTGGACCCAGTCAGAATCCACCTGCCTATTGGACTGGCTTGGTTTGGTTTGGATCTAGTCCTGTTTGGCAAGGGATTCAGGATCAGCTCAGCTCTGTAAGTCCCAAACTGATTCTCCCTCTTGCAGTTTGCCTTAGCAGAGAGTTCAGTTCTTGCCAGTTGACGTCTCTTCCAGTCGTCCTGTCAGATGCCGAACAGTCAGTCTAGTCTCTGTAGCGGTCTCCGTGGTTCTGGAGCGTTCTGCCGGCAGGTTCCAGGGTTCTGGTTCAGCTCTCTGCTCCAAGATGGCAGAGGAACTTCGCATGGGGGCACAGAGGCCTAAAACCAGAGAGAGAGACAGAGAGAGGGTTTAGAAAACAAGCAAGCTGGGCTGTTGTGACAGGACGCGACACACACACACACACAGACACACACACACACACACACACACACACCCCTGGCGTCGGAGGTATATTTAGTCAGAGCCAGATTGATGCCCCTGCCAGGCTGTGTTAATGCCAGTCTCCATTATGGCAACAACACTATAATCACTTCACATTACAGCAAGACCCGGGGACAGGGTCCAAAACACACACACACACACACACACACACAAACACACACACGGTCAACACTGATGTGTGTGTGTGTGTGTGTGTGTGTGTATGATAGAGATATGCTATAGTGGATTAGTGCCATGCCATGCCCACTGCCAAGCCAAGCACAAGCTCCCTGTCTGTGGCACTGCCAAGTCAGAGTGGCTGCTCCCTTTCCTCTCTTTCATTTCATCTCTCTCTCTCTCTCTCTCTGTCTCTCTCTCTCTCTCTCTCTCTCTCTCTCTCTCTCTCTCTCACTCTCTCTCCATTGCTGAGCACTAATGAGCCAAAAGTCAATAGTGTAATGGATGGATGAATGGATGAGTGAGTGGATGGGTGCATAATAGAGTGTTATTAGGTGATAGTGTGAGCTGGGTCCAGTATCAGAAAGCAATAACTATCGGTTTTGCACTGATGTTTGGTGTCAATATTGACTATTAAATGGTATTGCAAATGATGCAAAGCTTCAACATATTGATTTCTATAATCTTGTTTGTATGTCGGCTCTATAATCTCAGTTTCTAGTGTTGATGGGGATCTACTGTTAGGAAAATCAACTGAGCGCGGTCTGGAAATGTAGAAAAAACTGGAGAAAAGTATACAATATGTACAAATAATTGACTCAGTTACACAATAAATTGTTCTTTCATTCAGTGCGGGATCTATAAAGTCATTTAAGAACTGGTGTCAAATTCAAAGTGACAGATTTGTTACTAGTGTGGAAAAATCCCCAACAACACCGAGCCTCAGTTGTGAGCGTGTTGTTGTAAACCACGACTCTGCCACAGGATCTGGAGTGAGGTCACCGGTTTGTAAACCTATATGAATGTTGTGTATTATAAAGTCTAAGTCTGCAGAGACACACACACACACACACACCTCTTTCAGTACTTTGGACTCCGCGGTCAGCCATAACAATAAAGTCTTTCAGTAGAAACAGCCTTCTTTATTATATTACACCTCACAGTTGGCAGGCTGAGAGTCTGCTTTTCCCCTTTTCACTTTTAATCGTTCTTTCTTTCTTTCTTCCCCCTAGAAAACTCCCTCTATCACTCTCCCTCATCTTCCCTCCTCTTTAAAACCCTCTTGTCTCCCATATTGAAGTCATCAGCTCGGCCAGTATGGGCCTCGACTCTGCTCCGAACCACAGACTGGCTGATTTCTGTCAGAGTCTGGGCCAATTTCAGCCTGATTCCTAACACATAGGCACATAATAATAACAATAAATAACTGTATTTATATAGCACTTTACAAAACAGAAACCACAACGTGCTTAAAGCCGCACTAGGAAAGATTTTAGTGTAAAATAACACCCGTTTTATTTGTCTAAATTACAAAGTGTGGCTACAAGAGAGAAGAGGATCCCATCACCTCGAAATTAAAATGCTGTAGAAATGAAATTCCGGTGTCAAATGTGTTCACTGGTGGAAACATGAAAACATGAGTGTGGAAAAACGTGGAAACATGAGCGAGCCGTGCGACGTTTACTGACCTCACTGCACAGGATTTCTGGGTATTGAATTCTGCAAAATTCAAACAGTTACCTCTCATTGCCAATTGGGGCCGCCAACGTGCAAAACTGCCTAGTGCAGCTTTAACAAATGGGCAGTAAAAAATAAACATAGCACAAAAAAACAGTTATTTAGGTCATGTGCAAGACAATTTATGAAAGGGCCTTTTTTATACAAATGGGGCTTGAGAAGTGGTTTAAAGGATGACTTAGATGATTTAGCCAGTCTAAGCTCCTCAGGCAGGGCTTTCTGACGCCTGGTGGCCCACACACACACACACACACACACACACACACACACACACACACACACACACACACACACACACACTATGTATCTATGCACCTGCTCATCAGACTGTCGTAAAAGGTATCTGTCTGTGTTCTGCTTTTGTGTCACTCAGGATGGATGAATGGATCTCGACTCAGCGAGCCTTTAAGGCCACACACAAGCACGCACACACACACACACACACACACACACACACACACACACACACACAGACACAGACACAGACACACACACCAGGTCACTGCAGGAGTCATGAATTTTGATGCTGCCTCCTAGCAGGCTTTGCTGTCATTTCCTCTCCTGTCATTGTGTGGTAATGAGAGGAGAGAATGAGAGAGGAGAGATGAGGAGAGGGTAAAGTTCAGGGAGAGAAGCAATGAGAGAGATGGATGGACGGGATGGGCGAGAGAGGACAGCAAAAAGAGAGAGAGAGAGAGAAAGATGGAAAAATAACAGAGAGACAGATAGAGAACAGAGAGAAGACAAAGGAAATAGAAAAGAAAAACACAAGGAGAAACATGTTTAGAGGACTAGAGTCTAAGTTTCTCATTGGGGTCACAGCATGAAAATGCTAAAGAGTCCACTGCTTTAGGAGTAGGGTTAGACTGATGTATGGGTTTGCCGATATTGGCCTTTCATTAAATATCACATATCGGTCAGTCAAGTCGTCCACCTCTGATAAGACGGAGGTTCCTCCCTAGCCACAGCTGCATGAAAACAGTCTGTAAAACCAGTTTGTTCTCTAAAAGATCCAGAATCCAGAAATCCAGATCGGTGGAGTCCTGCTTTAGAGAACAGGAGACTACTATGATAGAGTGAGCGGAGTATCAGGGAAGACTTGATATTACAGGTATCACTCATGCTAGAAAAAACTATATCTTTCTCCTGGGATAAGCCCTGAGTTTAGATATAAAATGGTTTGAGCCATACTGGGCCTAAAAAGCATCTTGATTTGGACAAAGGATAGCAAATTCAACTACAGGTGAAGTTTGACTGGCTTCTCCAACTGTATTGTATCGGGAGATGTGGGTCAATGTGGGCAAATGCTCAAATCAGCTGCTTAGGATGTTGTGTGGTTTTGAATCTGGCTCATGATCATCATACTTTTTTATCATTATCCCCTCTTTTTTCTCTCAAATGCATGCTGCATTTTCAAATAAAGTAAAAATTCCATACCTTTCTTTTTAAAAAGACTTCTTTGCCTTATATTTCATTTA